>NC_054581.1:1406578-1436578 GCF_017654505.1 Polyodon spathula | reverse complement strand
TTGGGGGGGGTTGGGGTTGGGGTTGGGGTTGGGGTTGGGGTTGGGGTTTGGGGTTGGGGTTGGGGTTTGGGGTTGGGGTTGGGGTTGGGTTTGGGGTTGGGTTTGGGGTTGGGTTTGGGGTTGGGGTTGGGGTTGGGGTTGGGTGGTTTGGTTGTGGTTGGGTTGGGGGTTGGGGTTGGGTTTGGGGTTGGGGTTGGGGTTGGGGGTTGAGGTTGGGTTTGGGGTTGGGGTTGGGGTTGGGGTTGGGATTGGGGTTGGGGTTGGGGTTGGGGCTGGGGTTGGGTTGGGGGTTGTGGTTGGGGTTGGGGGCCGTTTGGGAATAGCATTGGGGTGTGATGTTAAAAGCCTGAACTGTCCCAAAGGGTGTACATGGGGAAGGGAAGTACAGTGAAGCAGTGGGCTTAGTGGATTTGGGTTGGGGTTGGGGGGAGGGGTTGTGGCTCTAGGGTTGCTGGTTGAGGGACGGGGGAGGGAAGCAGTGTGGCTCTAGGGTTAGAGCTGAGGAGGGACTGGGAGGGAGGTTGGGGGTGTGGGTTAGGGGTTTGGGCCGGGAGAAGGGAAGCAGTGGGTGTGAGTGGTTAAAAGGGACTGGAACTGTCCCAAAGTGCCCTCTAGTGTAGCTGATGAGGGAAGGGAAGTACAGTGAAGCAGTGTGGCTCTAGTGGAGCTGAGGAGGGACTGGGAGGGAGGGAAGCAGTGTGGCTCTAGTGGAGCTGAGGAGGGACTGGGAGGGAGGGAAGCAGTGTGGCTCTAGTGGAGCTGAGGAGGGACTGGGAGGGAGTGAAGCAGTGTGGCTCTAGTGGAGCTGAGGAGGGACTGGGAGGGAGTGAAGCAGTGTGGCTCTAGTGGAGCTGAGGAGGGACTGGGAGGGAGTGAAGCAGTGTGGCTCTAGTGGAGCTGAGGAGGGACTGGGAGGGAGGGAAGCAGTGTGGCTCTAGTGGAGCTGAGGAGGGACTGGGAGAGAGGGAGGCAGTGTGGCTCTAGTGGAGCTGAGGAGGAACTGGGAGGGAGGGAAGCAGTGTGGCTCTAGTGGTTAGGGAGGGAGGAATGTCATCATTGTGGCGTGTGATCCTTGGAAGCAGTCAGAGCCAAAAATATCTGACAGCTATCCCATTCCAAGGAATCCCGGCCCAGCTGACCGGGAATGTGGGCTCCAGTAATGAAAGGGGTTCTTTTTAAAGAAAAGTCTCAGGGTTGAATTCAGGCCAAGTCTGGATAGTGCAGCTAGCCCATGTGAAACTCTCCTACGAGAAGAGAAGACTCGTCCTCTATTAATCCCATCATCCTTGAAGAAACCCTGTCCTTGAGCTGCCCTGTACTAGCTGCATTGCCATTGAAGATCATTGAGGGTATAGTTCGCACACTGTGGTCCCATTCTACCAGCCTCATCCCATTGCAGCTGCTCCAGACCAATGCTACCACAGCTACAGCTCTGTCATTGAAGATCATTTGAGAAGGGATGTTTCACTAGGGTGTTGCCATGGCCGCCAGGGGTGTTTTTCGTCATGTGACCCGATGCTGGATCGCAGTTGGTTGATTTTTCCGCAGTGTCGAGTTCCACTCTGTCAGCGCTGATTGACGCAGGTCGCTCCCTCCTGAAATAGTGCAGGGTGGGGGGAGGAGGGGGGGGGGGGGGGGGGGGGGGGGGGGGGGGGGGGGGGGGGGGGGGGGGGGGGGGGGGGGGGGGGGGGGGGGGGGGGGGGGGGGGGGGTGGGGGGGGGGTTTGGGGTGGGGGGGGGGGTAGGCCTTCCCTGACACTCAGTCAGTGACTTTCGAATGGAATCTGTCTGTATTGAGGTGTGTATTAATATCCACATGACTTGATGTGTACTGAACGCGTGACCAGCTTTCTGAGTGTGCTCAGCAACGTCAGAAGGGTCATTGTATCTCTCCCGCACACTTCCTCCAGGTCTCCCTAATCTTCACCTCTCTCTCTCCCCCCAGTCTCTCTCCTTCCAATCCTGCTTTCTCACTCCCCCTCCTCTCCCGGTCTATCGCTCTGTCTCCAGAGAAGGAACATAATTGGCCAGGCTATAAAGCCTCAAATCCTCTCTGTCTCCTCTCGCTTCTCAGATTATCGAGCAGAGCTACAATGCCACGTGGCTGCACCGCCACGGCACCCCCATTCCCCCCGCCACCCTCACCACGCTGTGGTCCCTCTCTGTGGCCATCTTCTCCATCGGGGGCATGCTGTCTTCCTTCAGCGTGGGCGTGGTCTCAGAGTGGCTCGGCAGGTCAGTCCCCGCCCCTCCCTTCTCTGTCACACACTCTGAATTGGAGACACTTCTAATCTGTATCTATTCGGTCTCTGCAGGAAGAAAGCCATGTTGATAAATAACCTCTTGGCTTTCATTGGTGGCGCACTGATGGGCATGTCCAAGCTGGGCCAATCATACGAGATGATGATCCTGGGACGCTTTTTCATTGGCGCATACTCAGGTCTGGAAACGCCTCCCACTTTTTCTGTTGGTTCTGTTCTGACAAGGAGGGAAGTGCGCCCCCTACTGACACTTCACTAACATTGTGGCATCTGGTTGTTATTATTAGTGCATTAGCTATCTGTAGGCAAGGACAGGGCACTAGTCTTTCTTTCTCCATTGCAGTCTCTTTCTCAAGCTGTTCTTCCTCCTCAGGTCTGGCCTCTGGCTTGGTGCCGATGTATGTAGGGGAGATTTCTCCGACCACTTTGAGAGGGGCGCTGGGAACGCTGCACCAGTTAGCCCTTGTGACGGGGATTCTGGTAGCGCAGGTACGAGGGGTCACATCGGGGTGACCAGAAAGCGAGGACAGCCTTTGCTGTCGCGATGATAATGATAAGCAGCACTGGTCACAGCCCTGTATGAGTTTCCCATAGTAAAAGCACAGCACAGTGTAATAAAGCACGGAGAGGTCTGGTAAAGCATAGGAAAGCATTGTAAAGCACAGAGAGGTCTGGTAAAGCATAGGGAAGCATTGTAAAGCACAGAGAGGTCTGGTAAAGCATAGGGAAGCATTGTAAAGCACAGAGAGGTCTGGTAAAGCATAGGGAAGCATTGTAAAGCACAGAGAGGTCTGGTAAAGCATAGGGAAGCATTGTAAAGCACGGAGAGGTCTGGTAAAGCATAGGGAAGCATTGTAAAGCACAGAGAGGTCTGGTAAAGCATAGGGAAGCATTGTAAAGCACAGAGAGGTCTGGTAAAGCATAGGGAAGCATTGTAAAGCACAAAGAGGTCTGGCAAAGCATAGGGAAGCATTGTAAAGCACAGAGAGGTCTGGTAAAGCATAGGGAAGCATTGTAAAGCACAGAGAGGTCTGGTAAAACACAGAGACCTGTTGTAAAGCATAGGGAAGCATTGTAAAGCACAAAGAGGTCTGGTAAAGCATAAGGAAGCATTGTAAAGCACAGAGAGGTCTGGTAAAGCATAGGGAAGCATTGTAAAGCAGAGAGAGGTGTGTGATCCAGCCTGTGCTGACGCTCTCTATCTTGTCCCCAGATCTTCGGGCTGCAGGAGATTCTGGGTACAGAGGAGCTGTGGCCGGTTCTCGTCGGGCTGACAGTTCTGCCCACCGTCCTGCAGATGGCGCTGCTTCCGTTCTGCCCCGAGAGCCCGCGCTATCTGTACATCATCCGCGGGGAGGAGCAGCACGCCAAGAGATGTGAGCGACCACTGGGAACATTTACAAAAAAAAAAAACTGCATGCTTTTGAATGAGCTCCCCCAGTAGCTAAAGAGGGGTGAGTCTGGGGGGGGGGGGGGGGCCGGGTGACCTCGTTCCCAAACCTCTCTTGTCTTCTCTCCCCCCCCCTCAGGTCTGAAGAGGCTGACCGGCAGGCAGGATGTCAGCGAGTTCCTGTTGGAGATGAAGGAAGAGAAGAGGAGGATGGAGATGGAGCGCAAGGTGTCCGTCACTGAGCTCTTCCGCTCCCCCGCCTACAGGCAGCCTGTGATCATTGCCGTGGTGCTGCAGCTCTCCCAGCAGCTCTCCGGGGTCAACGCTGTGAGTCTGTCCCACCCAGCGTCTCCCGGTCACTCCCACTGTCTCCCAATCCCTTCCAGTGTCTCCCAATCCCTCCCAGTGTCTCCCAGTTTTCCCAACTGTCTCCTGGTCCCTCCCAGTCCTCCCCACTGTCTCCCAGTAACTCCCACTGTCTCCCAGTCCTCCCCACTGTCTCCCGGTCCCTCGCGCTGCAAAACTTTTTCTCCAGAGCTGTGCTACACTCTGCTCCATTAGGTGCATCTCTATTAAGGGAATCTCACACTGGGCCTGCACCCACTTACAGAACTGCATACTGGTGGTTCAGCGGTTAACCAAGAGGTTCCCAGTTCAATCCCAGCTTAGCCGCTGATTCCCTGTGTGTGGGACCCTGAGCGAGTCAGTGAACCTCCTTGTGCTCCGTCCTTCGGACGAGACGCCAAACAAACGCGGTCCTATTGGAAGAGACTCTGCAGCAGCAGCAGGTGTTGATGATGCAGAGTTCACCCCCCCTAGTCTCTGTAAATCGCTTTGGATAAAAGCATCTGCTAAATGACTCATTCATACTGTTTTAACCCTCAGATTTTTTACTACTCTACCAGTATCTTTGAGAAGGCAGGGGTGGAGAGTCCGGTCTACGCTACAATCGGAGCAGGGGCTGTCAATACAGCGTTCACCGTGGTGTCGGTAAGGAAACCAACGAGATCACAGCTCTATTTAGAGATGAGGAATGGGTAATATTTCTCTCATCTTGCAATGCTGAACAACACACTCAACACCGAAGGGGACAAAGTTGATATTAATTTGTTTTGCTTTGCCAGTGAGCTCTGGAGCTGCTCTTCAGATTTGTGTAACACAGGCTGGACTTTCATTTTGTTTTGCTGGCGATACCCTAGCTGGGCACTAGATGGCGCTCACTAATATAGGGATTGGCTCATCCAGCCCGTGATGCATGTATATCTATATAACTACAAATGAAGAGCAGTTACTGAACTTATCAAAAGCAAATTGGAATTGGAATCCGTCTCGTATCCCCCCTCTCTGCTCATCCGCCACGATCAATCTCTTCAGCAACGTTGGTTTATTACTGAACAGAGAAGATCAGTTCAGAGAGCCCTCTAAACTGTGCTGTACGTTCTCCTTGCGCTGCCGTTGCTGGTAGCGTCACGTTAGCTGTTCAGTGTGTTGATCTGTAAATAAATCCTGTTCGCCTGCGGGGGGGCATATCAGCTTCAACCTGCGCCTGGATCTCCTGCCTGTCGCTCAGCAGCGATACCCTGTGTCTTCCGAAAGAAGGGATCCGGGGGAGCTTGCCGATAAAAACTGAATCTCAACTGTGTGAATACAGTGATTAATGAGATTTGAAACGGGATTCTTTTACATATGATACAGAGTTAAAAAAAAATCAAAAACAAAAAACAAATAGCAACTTTTAAAATCGACCAATCGCGCTCGTTTCTCCCGCCCCGCCCCCCACACCTGATTTTCTTTTCTCGTCCAATCACAGCTGTTCCTGGTGGAGAGGACGGGCCGGCGGACGCTACACATGCTGGGATTGGCTGGAATGGCCACCTGTGCCGTCGTCATGACCGTCGCCCTCGTCCTATTGGTCAGTCAAAAAAAGTTTACAAAGAAGCTTAGATCTGTTTGTGAATGGCTGCGTTGCACCTGCCTGACAGCTTTTAAAATCTCTTTTTCCCCAACCACTTGACATAATTAACACCCATTACCTGTGTAACAAGGTTAGGAACTCACACTAGCCCTGCTGCTGCTGATGCTGCACCCAGTCCTGGGGTTCAGAGCTCCCCTCAATGGGGTTCAGAGCCCTGCTGCTGCTGCTCAGAGCTCCTCAATGAAGTCTGTTATTATTATTAATATTGTGATCAGGAGCCAGGAGTTTGATTAGCCCTGCTGCTGCTGCTGCATTAGAGCTTCAATGAAGTCTTGCAATGATCAGGAGCCAGGAGTTTGAGCAGGGTTAGAAACTCACACTAGCCCTGCTGCTGCTGCTGCTGCACCCAGTCCTGGGGTTTGAGCAGGGTTAGAAAATCAAGTAGCCCTGCTGCTGCTGCTGCTTCCTGGGGTTCAGATCCCCTGAAGGAAGTGTTATTATTATTAATATTGCAATGATCAGGAGCCAGGAGTTTGAGGTAGCACTGTATTACTTTTAAGCTGAGGGAACACAGAGCCCCTTTGTGGCTTGGAACTTGGGTTCAGGAGTCGAGGTTTCAGGACGCTGCGCGGCACGCCAGGGGAGACTCGGGGGTTTGACACAGGGAGCCTCAAACTAGGTCTCCTGGAAGCAGGTTTTCGCTGCTCCTGAAAAAGTGGCTTCATGTTTCTTTAGCTTTAGGGTTTGAAGTGACAGCAGACTCACACTTGCTGTCGCTCCTCCCTCTCTCTCAGGAGCGGGTCCCATGGATGAGCTACGTTAGCATGCTGGCGATCTTCGGCTTCGTGGCTTTCTTCGAGGTGGGCCCCGGCCCGATCCCGTGGTTCATCGTGGCGGAGCTGTTCAGCCAGGGCCCCAGACCAGCGGCCATGTCCGTCGCCGGCCTTTCCAACTGGACTGCAAACTTCGTCATCGGCATGGGCTTCCAGTACATCGCAGTGAGTCGCTCTCGCCACAGCGCCACCCTGTGTCCGGAGGCAGAATTACAGGGCAAATAACCCGGGGGGGGTGATGGCCAAATTCTCAAATAATGTTTTTTGGAGGACTGAACCTTCAGTTTTCAGAGCGGCTGAGTGTGGGGGAATTGCTGCTGTCAGCAAAGACATTCTAAATTATGAAAATCAGGCAGTAAAATAATTGAATGTGCAGGCTGGGGTTTTCCCTCACCCCCTCTCTCCTCTCCTCTCCTCTCTCAGGAGGTGTGCGGTCCTTATGTCTTCCTCATCTTCGCCGCTCTGCTCCTCCTCTTCCTCACCTTCACCTACTTCAAGGTTCCGGAGACGCGCGGCAAAACCTTCGACCAGATCTCGTCGGGATTCCGTTGCCGGCCAGCCTCCCTCCTGGACATGGAGGAGAAACCCAGCACTGAGATGGAGTGCCTGGGAGAGGGGAGCCTGTCATAGAGACACACTGCCTCCCTCCCTCCCTCTCTCTACTCCCCCAGTTCTGAGATGGAGTGCCTGGGAGAGGGGAGAGGGGAGCCTGTCATAGAGACACACCGCCTCCCTCCCTCCGTACCTCTCTCTACTCCCCCAGCTCTGAGATGGAGTGCCTGGGAGAGGGGAGCCTGTCATAGAGACACACCTCCTCCCTCCCTCCGTTCTTCTCTCTACTCCCCCAGCTCTGAGATGGAGTGCCTGGGAGAGGGGAGCCTGTCATAGAGACACACCGCCTCCCTCCCTCTCTGTACTCCCCCAGCTCTGAGATGGAGTCACAGGGAGAGGGGAGCCTGTCATAGAGACACACCGCCTCCCTCCCTCTCTGTACTCCCCCAGCTCTGAGATGGAGTCACAGGGAGAGGGGAGCCTGTCATAGAGACACACCGCCTCCCTCCCTCTCTGTACTCCCCCAGCTCTGAGATGGAGTCACAGGGAGAGGGGAGAGGGGAGCCTGTCATAGAGACACACCGCCTCCCTCCCTCTCTGTACTCCCCCAGCTCTGAGATGGAGTCACAGGGAGAGGGGAGCCTGTCATAGCGGCTGAGAGACACCGCCTCCCCTCCCCTCCCCTCTGCAGCTTCTCAACTCACCTAAATTAAAAGAAAACACAGTATTTGAAAATAAAAATGGATTTCCTGACATTTCTGTGAGTCATAGAGATGGTGGGTGGTTTTGGAAGCAAGAGAGAGAGAGGGAGAGGGAGGGGAGAGAGAGAGAGAGGGATGTTTCTCCCCGTTACTTAGGGGCAATGAAATATTTCAAGGAGTTCCTACAAGCCAAAAAGCGATCCGAGGGCGTGTGTCTTGCGTGTGCGTGCGTGCGTGTGTGTGTGTGTGTGTTAAAACTGTGCTGTGGTGCGTTCCCTCAAAGCCATGCCCAGGGGCAGAACATGTGCCAGCCACAGTCTGCGCCACATCTATAACCATTACCTGCCACAAACGTTTTGCACCCCCCCTAGAATTTTAAGACTGAGACGTCATTAAAAAATATGCCTTTTTTTTTTTTTTAAAACCAGGATCTTTTACTGTCCCTGGAAGGCATATTGAAATCCCGGGGCATCTTCCACAAAACAGAGATAGGTAGGTAGCCACTTGTGCACCTGGTCAAACAAATTGAGAAACTGGCAGCAAACGACCAGCTTCTGAATCTGCAAGCAGCACCTCACACATAGCAAGGGTATTTTATAGATATGTGTGTTGATCTTTTATCAGATGCGTGTTTAATTATTACTGTTTCTGCGTTCAGCGATGTTTGGCACGTTTCATTAACCCCACCCAGCCAAAGGCATTAGCTCAGTGCGCCTGTTATCCACGACTAACTGGTGCAGTTCCCCTCGTGGCCACAGGGGGGGCACCAAAGCTACACGACTTGGAATCTCATCGGTGAAAAAAAACCCGGTTAAAGGGTGTGGCTTGCAGTGGGACCGCCCCTTTAGAGGGAGGAGTCAGTAGTAGCCCCACCCCTAGTTGTGTTCATTTCTGTGTATATACATTGTGACGACAGACCGCCAAACCAGCCTCAGATTTCTA
Source organism: Polyodon spathula (assembly GCF_017654505.1). Lineage (NCBI taxonomy): Eukaryota > Metazoa > Chordata > Actinopteri > Acipenseriformes > Polyodontidae > Polyodon > Polyodon spathula. The sequence continues at coordinate 1,427,985 of NC_054581.1, read as the reverse complement.
AAAGCATGCTGTGACCATGATCTGTAGATTTGTATGACTGTATAACAATTTGTATTGTAAATTAAATATATATAATGAATATTTATTAAAATTACAGAGTTCCATAAATATTGGCTTGGTTATTGTTTTGAACTTAAGGTGTAGATTCCAGTGAATGAATAGCATCTAATTGCAGTTTATAGTCCTGTAGCGTGATTGAAGAGCAGGTTATATTTAAGATTGTATCAACAGCAGATATCATATTTTGCTGGTATAGTATAGGGTCATATTATACAATATCAGGGTCTAGCGCTGTATATTATAAAGACATTTCAGAGGGCTGTGTCTCATCAATATCAGGGTCTAGCGCTGTATATCATAAAGACATTTCAGAGGGCTGGATCTCATCAATATCAGGGTCTAGTGCTGTATATTATAAAGACATTTCAGAGGGCTGGATCTCATCAATATCAGGGTCTAGTGCTGTATATTATAAAGACATTTCAGAGGGCTGGATCTCATCAATATCAGGGTCTAGTGCTGTATATTATAAAGACATTTCAGAGGGCTGGATCTCAATTTTTTGGAGCATTTTGAACTGGCATCATTGACCTGTTATTTGAATTCTCTTGAAGTGCATTGTTATGATAACTGACTCACTGTGAGCAAAAGTGAAGTCTAAATATTTGTTAATGTCTTTTTCTCTGATGCCTTGATATAAAATAAACAGAGTAAAATCTGACTGGACTGTCCTCCAAACAGGACCCTGGGGATACATGCACTGCAGAAAGATTCCAGAATGCATCACATCATACAACTTATGCTCCGATTATAATAAATTAATGTGGTCCTTTATAAAAAAGAACCCCAATTCAGAAGACTCCAGACAGGCAGAAAGGCATTGCACACACACGCATTTTCCAAACTAGATTTTAATGACATTATTGCACACAAGGCCCAGACAGTGCATTCAGACAAACAAAACAACCTTACAGTATAATAAACAAAAAAATTACAAGCCACCAAATGTTAACCAGCACACATCTCTCGCTCTTCGCGTCCCTGGGGTCCAGGTTTCTGCTATGTACACACCCCTGTGTCTTCAGTATTAAATTAAACCATAAACACCTGCTGGTTATTCTTCATTGGTTTTAGTTTAGTTTCTTTAAGAAAAGGAATTAAATGCAGAGTCTTTTTGGCATCAGCGCAGTTGTCTTCGTGTGTGTGTGCGTGTGTCCCACCTGGTCGTTTGTTCAGCGTGGGCGTGTGAAAGACAGCACAGAAAACTTCGGGGCAGAGTGTGTCTTAAAATCCTCCCCCCCCCCCCCCCCCCCGTGACCTACAGGAGGAAACGAGAAGTCAATAAAAAAAATTAAGTACAAAACCTCGGACGAGACGTAAAGCAAAACAAGGTCCTATTGCTAGCGACTGTGCAGAGTTAACACCCTAGTTAACACTTTGGACAAAAGCTCCCGCTGAACAACTAAATAAAACTGAATTGAGGTGCCGCGATCAGGGATGTCTTGCTGCTGCGAAAGGAGCAGAACTGACCTCACCCGAGCTAGTGCGAGCAAGAGTGGTCTGCTCAAGGCAATGCTGGCACACAGGGATAAGCCTTCAGCTAAGCTTTGCACCCAAAGAGATGGAGAGACTGTATAAAACAGCAGCACTTAGAGATGCAGGTTCTGTCCTCTCCCAACGACAGACCATCCTGTGCTCCTGCCATTAGGGATTGGATCACTGCTTCATTTCTGTTTACAGTTTGGTGCTCCGTTATTCAAAATGACTTAAGCAGAGCGCGTACCCATGCAATTCTCTGGAAACTCCTTGCAATACTGCATTTGGCCAGTCAACTCAGTCTAGATTTAACAGGGGCACAAAACCTCGACAGCAGATACTTTCCTCAAGGAAACATCTAGAGGCAGTTGCTTGCATTGCACTTTCCTGGTCAGAATAAATATCCTCCCAGTTTTGCTTTGAACTTGACGTTTGTACACAAGGGGTACGGGAACTTAAGTGTGGCGCTCGTGTATGGTTCACATATTTATAAGGCTGGCTTTGTTGTCACATTGGACACATTTTTATCACTTAACACATTGTGCCCGTTTTGTATGTGTATTTCGTTTGATAATTCACTGCCGCTGGCAGTAGAACGACAAACGAACTCTTCTACAATTCAGCATGTCCTGTTTTTTTTCAGGTCAGTATTTCAATATTTAGGAACACTCGTTTCTGTAGAGAAAATGATTCATTTTGAACGCGACAAGGCTCTTCTGCTTAAGAGTTTAAAGCAGACGTTGAAGAAGCAGGTTACCGTGAAATGAACACACCCCTGCTCCATCGCTCACTGACCTCTCTCCCCAAATCGCACAATCCTGAATTGTCCAGCTCAGTCACACCGAATGAGAGGTCACCGGGGGGTCAGCCGTGGAAGCAGGAACCTGCAAGGGGGAGGGGGAGGGGGTATTCCGTTAATTTTCAATTCGGAATGGAATTACAAAAACTCAAGCAAAACACCCAACACCAAAAAATCAAAAAGCCATCTGTACAATGCAAGTACATCGTACAGAAAACAGAAAGAGTTGAAAATGGGATAAGTGGTATTTAAGATCAGCCAGGATTAGGGACGATGGTCCAGGAGGAGGTTCAAATCCCGGCTCAGCCGCTGACTCCCTGTGTGAGGGACCCTGAGCGAGTCACTGAACCTCCTTGTGCTCCGTCCTTCGGATGAGACGCCAAACAAACGAGGTCCTATTGGAAGAGATGATGCAGAGTTCACCCCCCCCCTAGTCTAAGTCACTTGGCATAAAGCCACATTAGTTTCAGCACCTGGTCTAATTTTGCTCAAGTGTGAAATCAGTGCAAGAACAAGCTCGGGACTTACACTCGCTCCTGGCTTCTCCGTGGGCGTGACTGCAGTGGGCGGGGATTGGGGTGCTGGCCCAAGGGGGAGGGGCCGAACGAGACCCAGTAGAGACTCTTAGGATCCTTTCGCCTCCCGCAACAGTGGGTAGGAAAACATATAAGCGTGACTATGGAATTGAACTTCCGCCTCCTTGGCTTGCTCTGTGGGGGAGGAGGGCGTGGCACTGGGGGCGGAGTCAGCAGGCTTGTCAGATCCATCCTGAAAAAAAAACAGGGAGATGGAAAAAAATGAGATCCTGTAAAACCATAAATATTCACACCCATAAAAACTATTTTGCTCCAGAAATGTTGCCTCCCTGTTGCAATATACAAATTATGGATGGTTAATGGAGTTTGATATTCAAGCCAAAAACGGTTTGAAGATTTCTCATCAGGTTTGTAAATATGCACAGTATTCTGTACGCACTGTATCCAATCTCAGTCAAGTTAACGGAATAAATAAGTATTTGTGAATGTGGACTGAGGTGCAAGCAGGACGTTCCACAGCCATTCCCCCAAACACCATCTTTAAAGCCAAGGGCAGAAAGGCTATGGAACGGGGTTCTGTGCCGGGAGCAGTTCCACAGCTTGCCCCCGGTCTCATACCTTGTCCGCGGCAGGCTGTGCGGACTCAGGGCCGGGGGGAACCGCCCCTCCTCTCTGCTGCCTGCGTCGTGTGAATGGTCTGCGGGGTCTCTGGGCCCGAGCGCCGGGCGCCCCCCCTTCCTCGGCCTGGCCCTCCGCCGGACCCTCGCCCCCCGCCTCCTCACCTCCAGGCTGTCTGGGGCGGAATGGCCTGGGGGGGGGGGAATAGAGAGAGAGAGAGAGAGAGAGAGAGAGAGAGAGAGAATTAAGCTTCAAGAACTCTAGTTTTAATAGCAGATATTTAGCTCCTAACTTCCCTACTTTCCATCCACCTAATCCAAGCTCCATTTTATTAAAAACAAAACCCCACAATTTTAATATTCAGCACATCTCAAGGTGACACCGACGCCCCCTGCCTGTACCTGCGATACTGCGGTCTGAAACGCCTCTGCTGGGGGCCTCGCTGCTGGTCGCCAGGCTGCTCTGCCCCTTTAGGCTCCACCCCTTTGGGTTCCACCCCTTCTTTGGGTTCAGCTCCTTGACCCTGGGGGGGGGGGGAGATTTCTGGTTATTTAAAAACTTAAAGCCCTGATTTACACAAGTTACTGTGATAGGGAACTGATATAAAACAAGCATCTGGGCTCTAGTGCCTTCATCAGTGTTACTGAAACTAAACCGAGTCAAGCAGAGCAGCGTTTGGGCTCCAGTGCCTTCATCAGTGTTACTGAAACTAAACTGAGTCAAGCAGAGCAGCGTCTGGGCTCTAGTGCCTTCATCAGTGTTACTGAAACTAAACTGAGTCAAGCAGACCAGCGTTTGGGCTCCAGTGCCTTCATCAAACTGAGTTTTGGGCTCTAGTGCCTTCATCAGTGTTACTGAAACTAAACTGAGTCAAGCAGAGCAGCGTTTGGGCTCTAGTGCCTTCATCAGTGTTACTGAAACTAAACTGAGTCAAGCAGAGCAGCGTCTGGGCTCTAGTGTCTTCATCAGTGTTACTGAACTAAACTGAGTACAGACAGATGAATCCAGACTCTCCCTACTGGACTTGCATTCCATTACCAGATAAAATTACATTTCAGAACATTAGTTTTAAAAAAAAAAAGAAAAATTCAGTTTCAAAATTTAGCTGTTTACAAAACCGTAATTACCAAGCTAGCCCTGCCCCCCCCCAGTCTCCACCACCACCACCGATCCACCTCACCCAGGAGGTGGTGGTGGGGGGGGAGTGGAGACTTCTGTCCTGGGGGGCGCCTCTGGAATCTCCTGCGGTAGAAGAATGGGGGCGGGGCTCTGCGGCGCCGGGGGGGCTGTTGAGGGGTGGCGCCGTCTCCCAACCCCTCCCCCTCGGGGGCAGGCTCAGTGGGAGACCCCTCCCCCGAGTCGCCCCCCTGCCCCCGAGGCCGGTTGAAGAAGCGACGGCGGAACCTGCGTCTGTTCGGGGCGTAGCGGCTCCCCTTCACCGGGGCCCCCGCGGGGCCCGTCACGTTGGAGGCCTCCGCACCCTGGGGGGGGGGGGGGGGCAGATTACTGGGATCAAGCTCTCCAGAAGGGAGGGTCGCTGGAGACGATCGGGCTGATGTTTCTTCACCCTGAAAATCAGCCCGATCCACTCCAGCGACCCTCGACACCCAGAATTACCATTAAAATATTTAACCACTTTTGAAGACCCCCAGATTCTCTAAAGAAAAGTTATCCTAAGTTTCTGTATTTGCTCAAACGATGATTTAAAATAAATGAAACAGGAGTAAAACACGTTAGCGTGCACAGTTAGGTTTCATTCCAATTCCTGCAGCATTGCAGTAACTAATAACAATAAAACCATTGTAATTCCAAACGTTCCTGCTTAAATCCTAGCTTCCTAGGATCTTACCTTCTCTCCTTCCACCACGTCGAACTCCACAATCTCCCCGTCCCCAACACTGCGCAGGAACTTCCTGGGGTTGTTTTTTTTGATTGCAGTCTGAAAAAAAAAAAAAAGGAGGGGAAAACCAAAACAAGGGTGTGAGCTGATCCTTCAAAAGATCACACAGAGTCGTGTGCAGATCTAGCGCAATACCTCAAGATGCGCCATCGACCTCCTCTATATACCCGCCTGCGTGAAAACACCTCTGGGTGGGAGAATCTCAATCTCCGCTCGGTAATCAGCGATACAGAAACACACTCGTGCGCGACCGCTCTGTGCTTTAATTAAAAGCATCTTAAAAACAACTTTTAAAAAGTCTTTTACCAGTTGAGGTTATATGGCAGCCATCTTGGCTCAAGAGTAGGGCAACAGCTTGGAGCCAAGATGGCTTCCCTTTTCACAGCCACATGGTTTTAAATGAGGCAACTGGTTCGGTTCTCCAGGTGGTGAATTGACCCATTGAGCAGATGAACAGGAACTCCCTGCCTGGCATTCTCGGGCTGATCGGAAAACCAACCTCCCCAGAATGAGACAGCACCAAACCAGTTCCCGTTTAAAACAACGAGGCTGTGCAAAGGGAGGCCATCTTGGCTCCAGGCTGTTGCAAAACTTGAGCCAAAATGGCGGCAGTCGGACAATTAACTCAGGGTCTGGACAGAGGGTTAATTGGTTCAGAACAGGGTTTAGAACAAAGCCCAGGAGTGAAAATGCCAGCTCTGGTCCACCCCTGTGCTCTCCCGGCGCCCAACTCCAAAACAAAATAGAGCGCCCCTACCTGGTGGACAAAAACATCTTCTTTGGTGTCATTCCTGCAGAGAAAGGGAAACCAAGTCAGGGTGTGCAATCCCGCTTTCACCAAGACACCTTTACCCAAAGTAACGGTCAAAAAATACAAAAGCAGAAACAGAGCTTTATAAAAAATATACAAAAGGGATAAGATATATAGATACCCTGCCAGCCACAGACTTCGCGCTCAGGTAACATTAAAAACAGGAGCCCCCCGCAACCAAAGCAGAAAGTCCCTCTTATCCACTGCAAACAGGAGAACATCTACTATAGAAAGGGCTGGGAGCAACTACTGAATAAATAATTACACTGCAGCACACACCCTACTGTACAAACACAGCGGCGCAGGATTCACGAGACTAGCAACTCGGGTACAGCGATTATTTGAGCCTTGCTGAACGTCCAGCCTGCATTTTGATACAAGACCAGCACCTAGTTCACCGAACTATTGTTCTTGAATGAAGTGCCTTTTTACTTCAAGTCATATTGATCTAGGTTTAAAATTGATATAGCTGATATGAACACCTACTCTCCCCATCTCAAATCGTCTACACAAAACAGCCGCTTATTAAAATCAGTCTTATTCTGCATCATACAACAGGGATGGTAATAAGACTCCTGTTGCATAGCAGTTTCACCCATTCCAGGTTTTACTACCAGCCCCAGGGGTGTCTAGGTAACAAGCTCAGGTGTGTCTTATTAAACCCTTCGTAAAACCAGGAATGGATCAAACTGCTATGCAATGGGGGGGGGGGGGGTTCTTGGTTCCATTCCCGCTGTAGCAATGCGACCTGTGCATTGGGATACAGGACTTACTTGCAACCACCCCCCCCCCCCATCACCCCTCCCTCTAACAAGGGAACAGTCTGGCGTTACCCGTTCTCAACGTGTTGAGGGGTCCGAACTCACCTGTTGATGAATCCATATCCATTACGAACGTTAAACCACTTCACTGTGCCTTGAACCAGCGTGGCTGCAGAGAGAGAAAGAGAGAGAGAGCCAGGAGGTTAGTGACCTGCGTTCAAAACAAAACACTCTGCACAAGATTGGCGCCCGTTTGTTTATTCGCTCATGGTTACTCTCAAAACTCTGGGTCTTCAGATCAGTAATTCAGCATCAGCGTGGCTAGGTAACCCATCTCATAACCCCAAACACAGGTGGTACATTTACTCTTTAAAAATGAGCGACTGGCAAAGTCCCAGCTATTTTTAAAACAGCTAAATTCAAAAGGAGGTTAGTCAATCATTAACATGACTAGGTAACAAGCTCCGGTGTGTCTAAATTGGTGGTAAAACCAGGAATGGATCCAACTGCTATGCAACAGGAGTCTTATGCCCACACAGGACAGGACTGCAAAGTGTGGAGTACATTTGGCTTTACAAGGAAAAGGAAAAAACGCCCAGCTTTGCCAGTCGCAGTACCTTGCCCTGGCTGGGACAGAGGTACCCGGCCGTGCAAGGCATCAAAGTCGATCTCTCCCGATAGGGTTATCTAAAAGCACAGGGATTGGCCAGGTGCAGTACAAGGTCGCAGGCAGCACAGTTAATCATAGACCAAGACCGCCTGTTCAAATACAACGCTTTCGCACTTTGAGATGGGTTTGAAATGGCACGCCTTCAACTGGATCGAGAGCAACCCCACTCTCACTGGAGAAACGGAGACAGCCGGTAAAATGAGCTCTGAGCAGTGCAGGGGTGTTTGAGTGTTTAGTGGGAGAGAGGATGGGAGAGCTGGGATTAAATAATTAACATTAAGTCAAAATGTGGCCACCCTCTTCAACCAGGCTACACAGCTTTAGCTATTAGACTAGAGCCACACTGCTTCTCTCCCTCCCAGTCCCTCCTCAGCTCCACTAGAGCCACACTGCCTCCCTCCCTCCCAGTCCCTCCTCAGCTCCACTAGAGCCACACTGCCTCCCTCCCTCCCAGTCCCTCCTCAGCTCCACTAGAGCCACACTGCCTCCCTACCAGTCCCTCCTCAGTCCACTAGAAGGACCACACTGCCTCAGCTCCCAGTCTAGAGCCACACTGCCTCCCTCCCTCCCCAGTCCCTCCTCAGCTCCACTAGAGCCACACTGCCTCCCTCCCTCCCAGTCCCTCCTCAGCTCCACTAGAGCCACACTGCTTCCCTCCCTCCCAGTCCCTCCTCAGCTCCACTAGAGCCACACTGCTTCCCTCCCTCCCAGTCCCTCCTCAGCTCCACTAGAGCCACACTGCCTCCCTCCCTCCCAGTCCCTCCTCAGCTCCACTAGAGCCACACTGCCTCCCTCCCTCCCAGTCCCTCCTCAGCTCCACTAGAGCCACACTGCCTCCCTCCCTCCCAGTCCCTCCTCAGCTCCACTAGAGCCACACTGCTTCCCTCCCTCCCCTAGAGCCACCCTCCTCAGCTCCACTAGAGCCACACTGCTCCCCTCCCTCCCAGTCCCTCCTCAGCTCCACTAGAGCCACACTGCCTCCCTCCCTCCCAGTCCCTCCTCAGCTCCACTAGAGCCACACTGCTTCCCTCCCTCCCAGTCCCTCCTCAGCTCCACTAGAGCCACACTGCTTCCCTCCCTCCCAGTCCCTCCTCAGCTCCACTAGAGCCACACTGCCTCCCTCCCTCCCAGTCCCTCCTCAGCTCCACTAGAGCCACACAGCCTCCCTCCCTCCCAGTCCCTCCTCAGCTCCACTAGAGCCACACTGCTTCCCTCCTTCCAGTCCCTCCTCAGCTCCACTAGAGCCACACTGCTTCCCTCCCTCCCAGTCCCTCCTCAGCTCCACTAGAGCCACACTGCTTCCCTCCCTCCCAGTCCCTCCTCAGCTCCACTAGAGCCACACAGCCCCTCCCTCCCTCCCAGTCCCTAGAGCCACACTGCCTCCTCACTAGAGCCACACTGCTTCCCTCCCTCCCAGTCCCTCCTCAGCTCCACTAGAGCCACACTGCTTCCCTCCCTCCCAGTCCCTCCTCAGCTCCACTAGAGCCACACTGCTTCCCCTCCCTCCCAGTCCCTCCTCAGCTCCACTAGAGCCACACTGCCTCCCTCCCTCCCAGTCCCTCCTCAGCTCCACTAGAGCCACACTGCCTCCCTCCCTCCCAGTCCCTCCTCAGCTCCACTAGAGCCACACTGCCTCCCTCCCTCCCAGTCCCTCCTCAGCTCCACTAGAGCCACACTGCCTCCCTCCCTCCCAGTCCCTCCTCAGCTCCACTAGAGCCACACTGCCTCCCTCCCTCCCAGTCCCTCCTCAGCTCCACTAGAGCCACAACAAACAGAGCCCCCCCCCCCCCCCCCCCAGAAATCAGTGCACCGGGAGGTAAACTTGTTAAAAATAAACAGACTACCCCCCCCCCCCCCCCCCCCCCCACTTTAGTCACGTGGCACTCATTTGCCACACTAATAGTACAGTCGCCCCCCCCCAATTGCATGTATTGTGAAAAATGAATGCAATACATAATTTATTCGAAAATTAACGGCTGACAAATTAAAACTACCTTATGACGCTTAATATTGACGGTTTTATTTTTCGTAGTTTGCAAGTTTGACTACAGTTTACTGAGCACCAAACTGCCTGCGGCGCTCCCTTCGGTTAAAATACAAAATTAGTTTTAAATGCTGGGCAACTCGCCACAGCATAGGCTCGGACCAAGATTAATAAAGCATTCAAAACCATGGCAATTAGCAAAAGATAATTCGAATTACAATTAAAACGATAGAACAAGGCGTTATATTATAACAAAAAAAACAAAACAAAACACAAAAGTCAAACGGTAAAAACCGCCGAATTTTAATAACAAAATACAGCCAGTTTGGTTCACGGTGTAGCCGGACTGGGTTGTTTAAACTTCGGTTCAAAGCCGGCTTGTTCGTGCCGCACACCTTGGTGTTTGGAGAGAGAATAACTTTCCTTACCCAAGACTTTTTTCTCCGGCTGCAGGGTCTCTGGCGCAGCCGGCTCCTCGGCGGTGGTGGCCGGGGGATCCTGCGTCACTGCTTCGCTCATTATCTGGGTGCTCGGATCGCGGTTCAACAAGCGGGCATGAAAACCCTCCGTGCAGCTTTAAATATATTAGTTTTTTTTTTTTTCTTTTTTCACAAAACTAACGCTGCTGTTTTTTTTTTTTGTTTGTTTGTTTTAAAGTGTTTATCCCGGCTTTCCAGACTTCCCTTTATCAAGTGTATTCCCTTGCGATGCTGGATCGTTTACTTTATTATTATTGTTGTTGTTGTTGTTGTTGTTATTTTTAAAGTTACAATGTTTTCTTTTCCGGAAGCAGCCAACTTTTATCACAATCTCTCCAAAACTTTTTTTTTTTTTCGCAACTTTCCTGCGCTCTTATTGGCTGTTGTCCCAGATCCAATCTGGCTCTCATTGGTCACCCGGCGTTCCACAATCACGCTCTGATTTGCAGCAGAACCGCCGCGGGAAAGACTAAATTATTATTATTATTATTATTATTATTATTATTATTATTATTATTATTTAAAACTAACTCGTATTATTTATTTTATTTTTTTTTGCAAACGCTGCGATCTCTATCTTCGTTTTTTTTTTTTTTTTTTGTGTTATTATTATTTCTAGCTTATCGAATGTCGGGATGTTCAACTTGCTTAAACGAAAGTGAACTTTACTTGAGGTAGGTAGCGGTTCGGGATGGGCAAACTTTTACCAAAAAAAAAAAAAAAAAATTTAAAAAAAATTAAAAAAAAACAAGATGTAAAATAAATGCAGAGTTCTGTGTGTACAAGAAACACGCAAACTGTGCCCTGTGTGCGTGTGTGTGTGTGTTTGTTTGTGTGTGTGTTTTTAATTTTTTTTTTTTTTGAAGAATTAAAGTTAGGCACAACAGTTCACAGTAAACTTGTATTTTTACACAATTTAACCAAACCGAGGTCTTTACAACGAGGTATGATTTGGTGGAACAACACGTGACAAATAAAGACTGCTTAAAAACAAAACAAAACAAACAAACAAACAAAACATATATAATAAATAAATAAATAAATAAATTTGATGTAAAAAAGCAAAAACCAGCGGCATCATGTGGTCTGACACGTTGCACAATGTTTTTTTTATTTTATTTTTATTTTTTGCTTGTAACACACTAGTTATGCGCTAGATGGCTCTTACTGATATAAATGCTGTTTACCTGGTGCACAAAGACCAATGCAAAACCGTACTATTATTATTATTATTATTATTGAGTAATACAGCCAGCGCTTTTATCCAAAGCGATTTACAGAGACTACTGAAGGTGAACTATGCCTCACAACGGGAAAATCTGTTTGAAGGACAGTGGCTGAGCTGGGATTGAACTGGGAGCCTCTTTCTTTAAACCACCGAGTCTGCCCTGTGAAGAGAGACATTCAATACAGACCGATAGCCCAACCCCAGGATAGCTCGCACACAGCTGGTCGGGTATAATAAATTAGCTCCTTGGGTCACAGCCAGATAGGGTAATAGAATTAAATCTACGATCCCGTTTACCCCACCCACCCCCGTCCCAGACTGGGATAGGTCAGGGGAGTCCGGTTGCAGGGTCTAAAATTAGGTCTGCAAAGCGAGTTAAAAACTGCAGTTCTGACAATATATTATGCCGCAGCCTCTCCTCTCTTTCAGGTATAGGCACTGGCGATATTACACGAAACTCCTTTAAAGGAAGGGTGGAAAATAACTTTTCTTACCGCGTTATAAGTTACAGCCGTGTCTCCCTTGAAGGAGCGCTAAACCCGGGACTTTAAAACCCACTCCCTGACCTGCCTTGCTGGTTATCACTCCTTTAAAGGTGGGGGGCAGTGATAATGTTGCTATATTATATATATATATATATATATATATATATATATATATATATATATATATATATATATATAAAACTACATTTTCTTTTGCAAAAATACTCCATTAGGAAAAGGGAGAGGGGCAAAAAAAACAAAAAAAATCTTTTTTCCGTGCGACCTAATTAATATATAATATAAGTTCGGTATTTGATATATCTGCATGTGCTAAAATAACTAACATGTATTTTAAAGGGTGACAGTCCCAGTTTTGATGTTGTTTTGGGGAAGAAGAACAAAACTAACATTTTAGTGCAGCTGCGTTGATATTGTCCCGTCACCATTACTGACTTGTCACAGATCTCTCACAGTGAAACATAAAACTGAGACACAATCAAATATGGATAAATATGTATTAGTGTTTTTTGGGAAAAAAGAAAAAAAAAAAAAACTCGTTCGTAAGTCAGTCCCAACCGATGTGGACCAACACGGTGTATTATTGTGAGTTAACGAGCGGCGGAGTTTCTGTTCTGCCGCCGCCGCCGCCTCACCGTGAGAGCTGACAGGGCAAGACACCGCCGCCTCACCGCCGCCTCACCGTGAGAGCTGACAGGGCAAGACACCGCCGCCTCACCGCCGCCTCACCGTGAGAGCCGACAGGGCAAGACACCGCCGCCTCACCGCCGCCTCACCGTGAGAGCAAGACACCGCCGCCTCACCGCCGCCTCACCGTCACCGTGAGAGCCGACAGGGCAAGACACCGCCGCCTCACCGCCGCCTCACCGTGAGAGCCGACAGGGCAAGACACCGCCGCCTCACCGCCGCCTCACCGTGAGAGCCGACAGGGCAAGACACCGCCGCCTCACCGCCGCCTCACCGTGAGAGCTGACAGGGCAAGACACCGCCGCCTCACCGCCGCCTCACCGTGAGAGCTGACAGGGCAAGACACCGCCGCCTCACCGCCGCCTCACCGTGAGAGCCGACAGGGCAAGACACCGCCGCGCAGGGGGACGGGGGGAGGACGGGGGGGCAGCAGCGAGGAGAGAGAGAGAGAGAGAGAAAGAGAGAGAGAGAGAGCGAAAGCTCTTAAGGCTAGAGAGAGAGAGAGAGAGAGCGAAGCGTAAGGGGGGAGGCGAGCGGCTATAGACAAAGAACACCGGGAAAGAAAGACAGCGGCGGGGCTTTTCTTCATTAACGGACGGGGTGGTGAGTAAACTTTCGTTATTATTATTATTATTATAATTGGGACACTTGTACTGGTCGGGAGCGCGCACAACCCCCGCTCGCCCGCCTCTGTCTCCCGACGCCTCGGTTCTCCTCCCCCTCGACGTTCTAGTCTCGCGCTGAGTCGATTCATTTCTTTATTTATTTACCTGAGAAAATAACGGTTTTTGCGCGTGAGCTGGCGGTTATATTCGGCTTCGTTTTAATTTGATTTGATTGTTTTATTCTCACGATGGCCCGGCTAGAGGCGTGATTACCAGAGAGAGAGAAAGAGAGAGATAACAAAACAAAACAAAAACAAAAACAAAAACCAAAAAACAAAAACAAAAAACAAAAAAAGATTAAATAAAACGTTTTTTCTTTTTTTTGTTGTTTTTTTGTTTTGTTTTGTTTTCACCGCCCCCGACTGTGATTTCTAATTCTGTCTAGAACAAGCCTTGGTTATACAATATGCAGTATTACAATCACTGACGTGGATTAGAATAGAATACCGGCATCCATTAAAAAAATAAAAAAATAAAAATAAAATAAAAAGTTAGGATACTATGATATCAGTCTGAACGCTATAGCTATACAAAACCTGGTCAGAGTATATATTTGTGTTGTTCCATGGGTGTGTGTGTGTGTGTTGGTTGGCATTTTGCTAGCGTCAGCCCGTTTTGGGCTCTCTGAATCGGTGTCACTTTTTTTTTTTCCCCTTCCCGCTAGCTGTTGCCTTTTACATTGCTTAAATTACCGGTGGCAGTGTGTTTTTGCACCTGCTGTTGGTGCTGCGGGGCGGCGACCTTTTCCTTTGAATGATCCCCTCACAGAATAAAGCGAGACGGCCTGGGCGCTGCGGGCTGGAAGCAGGGTGGGCCTCTCACCACAAACGAGTCATTTGTAGACCTTACACTTTTTTGTTCACCATTATATTTCCATAACTTAGACTGTGACACACATACACACACACACACACATACACACACACACACTATGTCTGTGTCTCTTGTGTGTGTATGTCTGTGACTGTGTGTTGGTGTGTGTGTGTGTCTAACACTGTGTGTGTGTGGTGTATGTTGTGGACACACACACACACAGACACATACACACACAGACACACATACACACACACACACAGACACACACAGACACTGACACACATACACACACACACACAGACACACACACACACACAGACACACACACACACACACAGACACATACACACACACACACACACACACACACACACACACACACACACACACACACACACACACAGTCACAGACACACACACACACACACACACACTGACACACAACACACAATACACTGTGTGACTTGTGTATGTGTCTGGGTCTGACACAGTGGTCTGTGTGTGACATGTCTGTGACCTGTGTGTGTGTGTCTGTGACTCTGACGTGTGTGTGTGGTGTGTGTGTGTGTGTTGACTGTGTGTGTGTGTGTGACTGTGTGTACACACACACACACACATCTCACACACACACACAGACACATACACACAGACACACACACACACACACACACACACACACACACACACAGACACATACAGACACACACACACACACACACACACACACACACACACACACACACACACAGACACACACAGACACACACACACACACAACACACACACACATACACACACAGACACACAGTCACACACACACACATACACATACTGACACACAGTCACACACAGACACACACACACAGAGTCACACAGACACAGACACGCACACACATATATCAGTGTATCACTGTAGCCGGTGCTGGGCCAGGACGTTTAAAACATTTACAAAATACCAATTCATTGGCATTTATTTATTTGTTTGTTAATTTTTTTGTTTGCTCAAAAACAACTAAAACACGCAGTTTAAGAAATTAGTTAGCATTTCAAGTTTTAGTTGTCCTGTTACTGAGGGCTGAAGACCCGTTACTTTGCGTTATGCTATTCGTACTACTGCCTTCATTTTAAACTCGTTTCTGAACTGTTTCGGAGTGTTTTTGTAAAGCGCAGGATTTGGCTGTTGTACATTTATTAAAACGGAATCAAGTTTATTTGGTTCCTGTCTAAATAGCAGTGCTGTGTTAGGTAAGGTAACATTTCAAGATTGCTTAAAATAAGTTTCACACAATCGTTTTATTTGGCGAGTTTGAGTTAAAGTGATTAGCTTAACAATATCCCATAAAACGGATCTTTATGTGCACTTCTGCTCCTTATATAAGTTTCAAATATGCAGTTTTGAAAGAAATAAACGATACAATAAATATGTTATCAAAATATGATAATATAATTATCCAAAGCTTTTAACAACTGCTGCTGCAGAGTCACTTCCAATAGGACCTCGTTTGTTTGACGTCTCATCCAGAGCACACACGAGGCAGTGGCTCATTTTCTTTGACCATTGGACCACCAAGCGACTACCTAAATCACTGGGAACATTAAAGAACAATTATATTAGAGAGATGGAAATAAGACTGCTGTTGCACAGCAGTGTCGCCCAGTCCAGGTTTTGCTACCAGCTTGATCAGCCCCCAGTGTGTCTAGCTAACAAGCTCAGGTGTGTCTCATTATTAAACTCCTAATAAAACCTGGACTGGATCACACTGCTGTGCAACAAGAGCTTTATTTCCATTGCTGTATTTGATGAGATCTCCCTAGTCAGGGCGAATAGCGTGGTGCGTCCTTCGGATGAGGCAAACGAGGTCCTATTGGAAGAGACTCTGCAGCATCAGCAGTTGTTGATGATGCAGAGTTCACCCCCCTAGTCTCTGCAAGTCAGTCTGGATAAAAGCCTCTGCTGACGAAGTGACTTGCTGGGGCGACTGGCCTCTCCTCTCCCCTCAGACGCAGAGAGGAGTGATGGCGGACGCAGATTTGGATTTCCAGACGGGCGATGCTGGCGCCTCGGCCACCTTCCCCATGCAGTGCTCCGCGCTGCGCAAGAACGGCTTCGTCATACTCAAGGGCCGGCCCTGCAAGATCATAGAGATGAGCACCTCCAAGACTGGCAAGCATGGCCACGCCAAGGTGAGGGGGGGCTGACGCCAGGGAAGGGACTGGAGCCCCTGTCTGTCTGTCTGTGTGTGTATCTGTAATGCATTACATGGCACTAGAGACTGGAGCCCCTGTCTGTCTGTCTGTGTGTGTATCTGTAATGCATTACATGGCACTAGAGACTGGAGCCTCTGTCTGTCTGTCTGTGTGTGTATCTGTAATGCATTACATGGCACTAGAGACTGGAGCCCCTGTCTGTCTGTCTGTGTGTCTGTAATGCATTACATGGCACTAGAGACTGGAGCCCCTGTCTGTCTGTAATGCACTACATGGCACTAGAGACTGGAGCCCCTGTCTGTCTGTAATGCATTACATGGCACTAGAGCCTGCAGCCACTGTCTGTGTGTCTGTTAAGGATTCAGTGAAACCAGCAATGGATCAAAGTGCTGTGCAACGGGACTCTTATTTCCCCCCCACCCGGTGCCTGTCAGTCTGTCTTATCTTGATGTTGAGAAACAGCACACAAGCTCGCCAGCTGCCCCGGGGTCGAGACTCACTGCAGCTCTGTGTGGGCCGTTTCCCTGCAGGTCCACATGGTCGGGATCGACATCTTCAGTGGAAAGAAGCACGAAGACATCTGCCCTTCAACTCACAACATGGACGTGCCGAACATCAAGAGGAACGACTACCAGGTACCGGAAGAAGAGAAGCAGCCAGCGTGGCTCTAGTGGAGCTGAGGAGGGACTGGGAGGGAGGGAAGCAGTGTGGCTCTAGTGGAGCTGAGGAGGGACTGGAAGAGAGGGAAGCAGTGTGGCTCTAGTGGAGCTGAGGAGGGACTGGGAGGGAGGGAAGCAGTGTGGCTCTAGTGGAGCTGAGGAGGGACTGGGAGGGAGGGAAGCAGTGTGGCTCTAGTGGAGCTGAGGAGGGACTGGGAGGGAGGGAGGCAGTGTGGCTCTAGTGGAGCTGAGGAGGGACTGGGAGGGAGGGAAGCAGTGTGGCTCTAGTGGAGCTGAGGAGGGACTGGGAGGGAGGGAGGCAGTGTGGCTCTAGTGGAGCTGAGGAGGGACTGGGAGGGAGGGAGGCAGTGTGGCTCTAGTGGAGCTGAGGAGGGACTGGGAGGGAGGGAGGCAGTGTGGCTCTAGTGGAGCTGAGGAGGGACTGGGAGGGAGGGAGGCAGTGTGGCTCTAGTGGAGCTGAGGAGGGACTGGGAGGGAGGGAAGCAGTGTGGCTCTAGTGGAGCTGAGGAGGGACTGGGAGGGAGGGAGGCAGTGTGGTTCTAGTGGAGCTGAGGAGGGACCGGAAGGGAGGGAAGCAGTGTGGCTGTAGTGGAGCTGAGGGTGTACTATGTCTATGCACAGAATGGCTGTTTTCAGTTGTGTTTTGAGAAGGGTCCACACGTCTTGCTTTTGAACGCTAGTGTTCTGAGTGCATGGATTACTGTTGATTATTCCCAGTGTGAAGCTGGCTCAGTAGCAGGGTCTCTGATTGCCTCCCCCTCCTTCCCCTCAGCTGATCGGGATCCAGGACGGCTTCCTCTCTCTGCTCCAGGACAGCGGGGAGGTGCGGGAGGACCTGAGGCTGCCTGAGGGAGAGCTGGGCAAGGAGATTGAGAGCAAGTATGAGGCAGGGGAGGAGATGCTGGTGAGTGGGGCTGGATGCTGCACCCAAGTCAGTTCTTTCTTGTCCCCCCCCCATACCTCCTCAGTTAATGGCAGTGGATATTTTTTTTAGAATTGAATAGTTAAATATTCTGATTGTTTTAGTCTCCTCAATTCCTCGACGCAGTGACTCCGCCTACTGAAAATTGCACAAAGGTTTTTTTTTTTTTTTTTTTTCTGTTTTTACCGCTCTGGTATTTTCCTTCTAAAAGTTTCCCCTTGTAAATGCACAGCAAAGTGTAGTAAAGCATTGTAAAGCACAGAGAGGTCTGGTAAAACATAGGGAAGCATTGTAAAGCACAGAGAGGTGTGGTAAAGCATAGGGAAGCATTGTAAAGCACAGAGAGGTGTGGTAAAGCATAGGGAAGCATTGTAAAGCACAGAGAGGTCTGGTAAAGCATAGGGAAGCATTGTAAAGCACAGAGAGGTCTGGTAAAGCATAGGGAAGCACTGTAAAGCACAGAGAGGTCTGGTAAAGCATAGGGAAGCATTGTAAAGCACAGAGAGGTCTGGTAAAGCATAGGGAAGCACTGTAAAGCACAGAGAGGGCTGGTAAAGCATAGGGAAGCATTGTAAAGCACAGAGAGGTCTGGTAAAGCACAGGGAAGCACTGTAAAGCACAGAGAGGTCTGGTAAAGCATAGGGAAGCATTGTAAAGGAGCACAGTGACCGTTTCTAAAGGTTACAGTGGTATTCCACCTCCCTCTCCCTCTCTCCAGATCACTGTTCTGTCCTCTATGAATGAGGAGTGCGCCGTCGCTATCAAGGCCATGACTAAATAAACAGCACAGGTAAGCAATTTTTTAACAACCTGCGGCTTCACCTTCCAGAAGCACCTGTCATTCAGACCTCACACTGCCCGGCCACTTTATCAGGAGCTGTGCGTCTCCCACCTCGTCTGGAGTTATTACTGCCAGCGGTGCCCACGGGTGTGGCATTGTAACCTCTGACAGCACCTCAATAGCACAGCATTTAAAAAAAACGCTGAAATAATTCAATGACTCGAAATCTTTCAACTTCACATACAGCAGACCTAGACCCGTGGCTGCTATGGTCTGATTCTTTTCTCTCTCTGTCTCTCTCTCTCTCTCTCTCTCTCTCTCTGCCTATCTATCTGTCCATCTTCCTTCCTTCCCGACTGCCTCCTTCTCTCCCTGCCTTCCTGCCTCTCTGTGTCGCTTCCCCTTCTCGTCACAGGAGCTGTAAAGAGAGGCGCTGGATCTCAAACCGAAGGCCAGAGAAACAGCATGGCTACGGTTAGGGTTTTCTTGCGAGTTGTCTTTACGCTGGAGCCCCCGTGGGAGGAAATAATAAAAAATAAAGAAATACAAGAAACTGGCTCCTCCCCCAAAGCCACAACCCGTTTTATCAAGAAGCTTATAAAACCGAGTCACGGTGTCAGCCATTTGGGCTCCTGCTGCTGTGTAGTTAACACACAACGCCTGCTCTGTGGTAGAGCCTCAGTGAAGCAGTTTCTTACCCTCCTGTACTCTACCAGCCTCAAACCAAGCCTGAGGAAAACAGAATTTTTTTTTTGCCTGCTTTGAAATCCTTTTAACCAGCAAACCCCAGCTATGGAAACACACACAGCTCTAGCCAAAAGTTTTGCATCATCTAGAGTTATAGGACCGAGACACATAATAAAAAAATAATAATTATAATAATATTTTCTCAGTGTTTTCAATCACATCTCACAAGGAGTGGGGGATTCTTTCTCAAAAAAGGGCTTATCATTAAAGTGCTAAGGGGGGGGGGGGGGGTGGTCAATGTCCATGTATAAAAGTACAGCAGTCTGTTCTGTGGCGGAATTCAATCACAAGGAAGGGGACGAAGGGGTAATACGGTTTGGCAGAGTTGATAAGGATGCTGAAAAATCTATAAATACAAGAAACACTTGAGTCCGGTGAAGTTATGACTTCAGAGGAAGTGCGCAGTTCGGTTTCAGTTGAGAATAATACGTCCTGTTTTTCACATTTTCTGATAAACGGCCCTGTAGTGTAAGGGAGAAAAAAATCAAACTGGTGAGCGCCTAGAGCCGGCGTCTCCAGCCCTGGTCCTGGAGCGCCCCAATCCTGCAGGATCTCTACATCATCAGTTTCTAAAGATCTGGAACAGCTGTTCATCTGGACTGATTAAACCACTAATTGGTTCAATTAAGTAAGAGCGCTCGGTTTTTTGTTTTTTTTTGCTCAAATCCAAATTATTGTTCTTCTTTGAGTGCTTCATGCAGGAGGAAACTGGTGAAAAATATCCCCTCTTCATGGGCTTAAAAACATTGAAAAATAGGATTTTAACAGCTTAAAAAAAAACCTTTTATGCGGGTTTGGTTGTGGGGGGGGGGGGGGGGGGGGGCAGTTGCAGAAGTCATTTTAGATGGCTGTATCAGATCAGCAGCAGGGTCTGCTGTATATCATGCACGTCGTTCAAATGTGCTGGGATGTTCACTGAAGGCGCGGGCGTTAACGTATCTGTGGGTTTGAACGGGATCCACTCCCTCAGCTTGGAGACAGAGACACACGACTGGGACAGAAGCCGCATTCACACTGATAAACACTAGAGAAGGGGCAGGAGACCTCTGGGGCAATTTGATTTCCACCGAAATAGAGCGGCAGTTAGGATACTGGGTTTACTTTTGACAAAAGTCACAGTGGGTTTAGCGAGGCATTCAGAAACGTACATACTGGTCTTGTTAGATTTCGAAATGTCGCCTTTTTCAATTTTGGTCAGTGTTTCGTTAAGTGTATGGGAAAACTACAAAGCGGTGTGCAGGTTTCATGCGAATGTGAAGCAAAACGAGTTCATGCTAGGGGCGACGCAGGACTGTCTAAGCCAGCCCCTCTTCACTGTGGATATTATTCAGTTTACTTCAGTTTACAGATCCAACACAAGGGAATACTTTCAGTCTATATGATGCTATTAACAATTATAAAATTGGAATAGAAATAGTGTCATTACAAACTTATCTTTTGCGCTATTGTCTATAATCGCTTATAGCAGACAGTCTTTCTTTCTATGCGTCATCAATTGTATGGGGTTGCTTTGTTTCTACATTAGTTATTATACTCTTTTGCCAGAGTTTTTTTGCTAATGTTTATAACCGCTTATAAAGCTGCAGCAGCTCATTACAGAATACACTGAACAAGAAAGCCATGAAAATAAATAATAATCATCATCACCACCACCCCAAACTGCAATTAAAAGGGTTTATAGTAAAGATGTTCTCCTGGTGTGATTATTTCATAAGGGTTTTCCAATCAGGCATGGCCCAGTGCATCTTTAAAATCCACCTTGGCATTAAAACCACTTTATTAGGACCTGTGTGTGTCTCCCCTCTCCGATCGGGGTTGGCATGGCCCTGGAGGGGGGCATGTTCTCCTGGTATACCCCCGGGGGGGCCCTTGATGACTCTGAATCAGTAGTTGACTGAAGCATCAAGTGTGCCCAGCAATGCTGAGCCCTGACGGCTGCTTTCAATAATGCAGCCTCCACTGAGCCAGAATGGAGTGAGGAGCAGGACAGAGACTTCTTCCACGGACGCCACAGTGATCTCAATCCGACTGCGTGAACGATTCGTCATCACCACCCCCTGCCTGCCTCTCTGCACT
>NC_054581.1:1389078-1401578 GCF_017654505.1 Polyodon spathula | reverse complement strand
GAGTCACAAACTGCAGAGACACGCAGAGAAACAGATACACAGAGACAAAGACACGTAGCGAGACAGACACACAGAGAGACAGACACACAGACAGACAAAGACACAGAGACGCAGAGACAGACGCATAAGGTCTCAGTACCTCGAAGCTGGGGGCTCCCTGCATAGCTCACTGGCACAGGCTGCCCGGGGGCGTATTGAGAGGCGTGCTGTGATTGGCTCACGCTATAGGTGCCGTGTGCTGATTGGCTGCTCTGGTACTGCCCGTGTTCTGCGGTTCCGCCACTGAAGCCTGGCTGGCTCTGGTAGTGACGCCCCTGTCACGTGACACAAAACCACCAAACGCTGCTCTCACGATTCAGTTTCAGCACCAAAAGCTCTACACAGCTACATGCAGCAAACGAAATGGGTCTTGAACAACAAATAAATGTGATTTTGAGTTGATATGATTAGCTGCTTCCCCCTATCTCACTTATTAGTTGACTCTAATTTAAGAGTTGACAAATAGCACAAGTAATGATTTTACCTTACACGGTTCATTCAAAGTAACTGTTACCATGCGAGTGACTCTAACAAGTGAAAGGTCATCAGGTAGTTTTGAGACACTCCCTGAAAAAAACAAGGTCATCAGGTAGTTTTGAGACACTCCCCGAGTTCTTACCGAAATGACTGGCGCCTGGAAGAGCTGCTTACTGCGTTCACTGGGGAGAGCGCTGGAGCGACTGTGATTCACTGGACTCCCTGAAGTGGAGGGGAGGAGAGAAGGGGAAGGGGGAGGAGAGGAGAGGAGAGGGGGAGGACAGGAGAGGAGAGGGGAGGAGAGGTGAGAGGAGAGGGGAGGAGACAGGAGAGGAGAGGGGAGAGGCCAGGGCAGGAGGGAAGGAGAGGAAACAAGAGGGGAGAGGTGAGAGGAGAGGGGAGAGGCCAGGGCAGGAGGGGAGGAGAGGAGAGAGGAGGAGACAGGAGGAGAGGTGAGAGGAGAGGGGAGAGGCCAGGGCAGGAGGGGAGGAGAGGAGAGAGGAGGGGGAGGAGAGGAGAGAGCAGGGCAGGAGGGGAGAGGCCAGGGCAGGAGGGGAGGAGAGGCCAGGAGGAGGGGAGGAGAGGAGTAGAAGGCAGGGAGGAGGGGAGAGGAGAGAGAGAGGAGAGGGGATAGGACGGGATAGAGGAGGAGGGAGAAGAGGAGAGGAGTGGAGAGAATAGGACAGGAGAGAGAAGGAGAGGGAGGGGGAGAGTGGACAGGGCGGGAGGAGAACACATACAGAATGAATCTGGATGAAATGGAATAACAGCACTAGAGTAATAAAACTGAAGAAGCGAACGACTTCAACTAAAACAGAACTTCTCCCTGTTGAAATATCTAAACTTTGTCCTGTTGTTCCTTCTCACTCTTTCTCTAAAGCCATGTCAGGTCAGCCTCACTTTGTATTTCGGAGATGTGTTTTGAATACTGTACTTCTGTTCTGTAATCCCGCCCTATGCTGCCCTGTGGAGCTCCTGTACTGTTCTGTGAGGAGGCTCGGGGGTCCAGTGGTTAGAGAAAGGGGGTTTGACACCAGGGGGTTCAAATCCCGGCTCAGCCGCTGACTCCCTGTGTGTGGGACCCTGAGCGAGTCACTGAACCTCCTTGTGCTCCGTCCTTCGGACGAGACGCAAAACAAACGAGGTCCTATTGGAAGAGACTCTGCAGCAGCAGTTGTTGGTGATGCAGAGTTTACCCCCCCTTAGTCTCTGGAAGTCGCTAAAAAGCCTCTGCTAATTAACTAACTAATTAGTACTCACCCTGCATGATCAGGTGGTGTGGGCTGGAATGGAGGGGCATTCCCTGCTGGTAGGTTTGAGAAGTCAGAGTGGTCATATCGCTGCCAAACACACACAAACAAAAAACACGCCACGCTGCCCGTTAGTCTGGATCCTGCACAGTGTCTTTATGCTGACATCCAGGACTAAAGCCCCTGAGACAGCACTAGAAGCAAATCTGAAGTCAGTTTTTGGCTGAAATGATTATCAATGGGTGTGCAGGGTGCTGTCTGGACTCTGCTCTGTGCTGTGCAATGGGTCTACAGGGTGCTGTCTGGACTCTGCTCTGTGCTGTGCAATGGGTCTGCAGGGTGCTGTCTGGACTCTGCTCTGTGCTGTGCAATGGGTCTGCAGGGTGCTGTCTGGACTCTGCTCTGTGCTGTGCAATGGGACTGCAGGGTGCTGTCTGGACTCTGCTCTGTGCTGTGCAATGGGTCTGCAGGGTGCTGTCTGGACTCTGCTCTGTGCTGTGCAATGGGTCTGCAGGGTGCTGTCTGGACTCTGCTCTGTGCTGTGCAATGGGTCTGCAGGGTGCTGTCTGGACTCTGCTCTGTGCTGTGCAATGGGTCTGCAGGGTGCTGTCTGGACTCTGCTCTGTGCTGTGCAATGGGTCTGCAGGGTGCTGTCTGGACTGCTCTGTGCTGTGCAATGGGACTGCAGGGTGCTGTCTGGACTCTGCTCTGTTCTGTGCAATGGGTCTGCAGGGTGCTGTCTGGACTCTGCTCTGTGCTGTGCAATGGGTCTGCAGGGTGCTGTCTGGACTCTGCTCTGTGCTGTGCAATGGGTCTGCAGGGTGCTGTCTGGACTCTGCTCTGTGCTGTGCAATGGGTCTGCAGGGTGCTGTCTGGACTCTGCTCTGTGCTGTGCAATGGGTCTGCAGGGTGCTGTCTGGACTCTGCTCTGTGCTGTGCAATGGGACTGCAGGGTGCTGTCTGGACTCTGCTCTGTGCTGTGCAATGGGTCTGCAGGGTGCTGTCTGGACTCTGCTCTGTGCTGTGCAATGGGTCTGCAGGGTGCTGTCTGGACTCTGCTCTGTGCTGTGCAATGGGTCTGCAGGGTGCTGTCTGGACTCTGCTCTGTGCTGTGCAATGGGTCTGCAGGGTGCTGTCTGGACTCTGCTCTGTGCTGTGCAATGGGACTGTAGGGTGC
The DNA here is from genome assembly GCF_017654505.1 of Polyodon spathula. Lineage (NCBI taxonomy): Eukaryota > Metazoa > Chordata > Actinopteri > Acipenseriformes > Polyodontidae > Polyodon > Polyodon spathula. The sequence goes on along the minus strand of NC_054581.1, from coordinate 1,398,635 downwards.
TGTCTGGACTCTGCTCTGTGCTGTGCAATGGGTCTGCAGGGTGCTGTCTGGACTCTGCTCTGTGCTGTGCAATGGGTCTGCAGGGTGCTGTCTGGACTCACCTCTGCTCTTTGCGCCTCCTCTTCTCCTCCTCATGCAGGACCTTCTTGAGCTGCAGGAACAGCTGGTGCTTCTCCTCCTGCAGGAGCTGCAGCTTCTCCCTCATCTTCGTGATCTGAGAGAGAACGAGAGAGAGAGAGAGTGAGGAAGCAGCTCTGAGCAGGCTGAGGGAACACGAGCACCAAGAGAAGACCGGAGGAGTCCAGCAGAGACGAGCGCCGCCTTCCCCGAGCTGAGCCCCTGGGCTCTGTTTTTTATGTCTTCAGCTTCATAGACGGCATGAAATTTCACGGCTCTGATTTACAGGAGAACGTCTGACTGGTCTGTCCTCCAAACAGGACCCTGGGAATACATACTGCAAACATGCACTTCAGAAAGATGTGAAAACTTCTAGAATGATTGATTTCGAATGCATCACATCAGCACAGCTTGGGTTGTGAATTTGTTTCAAAGATAAATGAATGTGCTGCTTAATGGGTTCAGGACTGTAAGATCAACAGCAACGAGACTGCACTGTGAAAGTGAAGCCAAGGTTGCATCGTATTTGCCAGGCTTCTAGTACTCTGTAACAAGCCTTCATTTATACCCCTTTAAGTAGGGTTATCACATGACTGCATGTACACTGGGGCAGTATGGGACAGTTCAGGCTTTTCAACTTGCATCCCAATGCGATTCTTCTGATGCCCCAACCCCATCTCTATCCCCATCCCCAACCCCATCCCCATCGTTAAGGTAGGTGTTTGTGCGTGTGTTGGAACTGAGAACTGATTTCAATTCAATCAAGCGATACTCACCTCACCTGCTCCTTGGTCTCTTCCAGAGACGTCCCCCCCTCCAAACTCTCTCACCTGCTCCTTGGTCTCTTCCAGAGACGTCCCCCCCTCCAAACTCTCTCACCTGCTCCTTGGTCTCTTCCAGAGACGTCCTCCCCTCCAAACTCTCTCACCTGCTCCTTGGTCTCTTCCAGAGACGTCCTCCCCTCCAAACTCTCTCACCTGCTCCTTGGTCTCTTCCAGAGTCGTCCTCCCCTCCAAACTCTCTCACCTGCTCCTTGGTCTCTTCCAGAGACATCCTCTCCTCGATCTCCTTCTTCCTCTTCCTCTCCTCCTCCTCCTTCATCTTCTGCTCCATTATCTTATCCACCTCCTCTTCCTCTGCAAAGAGTCACAACTTTTCTACACAGCTCAGGAGATGCTAGATGTCTAGAATTCACATCCTAGCCTTACATGCAGTGTATTATGCCTGTATTTAATGTATCTGCATTGTGTTATATGCTGTTTGCATTGACTGTGCTCTGCCCTGTATTTCACTGTATTTAATGTATCTGCATTGTGTTATATGCTGTTTGTATTGAATGCGCTCTGCCCTGTATTTCACTGTATTTAATGTATCTGCATTGTGTTATATGCTGTTTGTATTGAGTGTGCTCTGCCCTGTATTTCACTGTATTTAATGTATTATGCATTGATCCTCACTATCTTGTAAAGCGTTTTGTGATGGTGCTTCACTATGAAAGGCGCTATAGAAAATAAAGATTGATTGATGTTCAGCATCCAGGGTTGGGGTAGATTCCTGATTTTTAATTCCAATCCCTTCGATGGCACTCGAATCGATATTTTAGTAATAACTGTCTCGATTGTTCACCTGCTTTTATTTGAAGCCATTTAAAGCCATTAAGAGCACCGTTACGCCCAGCCTGATCAGCTGGTCCGTATATAAGCCCGGGAGCACTCACCTTGCCTCTTGCGTTCGCGCTCTCTCATGATGTGGCGGTGCAGTGCCCGCGCCATGGCGTTGGACAGTTTGGGGCGTTCCAGGAGGGCTGGCATGGCGTCCGGCGGGCACAGTTCACCTACAGGGTGCACACAGCGGGACGGTCAACGCTCGGTCCTCGAGATCTCTTCAGCCTTTCATTCCAACTTAAGCTCTCAGTTAACATTACTGATTTGATCATTTCTGGGCGGATTTTATATTTTTTTCCCCCAAGGTTGATGGCACACGCTTTGGAGGACAGCGCGTGTTCCCGAGGGGTGTCCCGAGTGGTGGTAGCGGTGAGCTGATCCCAAAAATAATTGGACATGACTAAATAGGGGAGAAAATAATACAAATAAATAAATAAAATAATCATTAGACCAACTGAGTCACTGAGAGCTCGGGGTGGAACGAAAGCCAGGAGACAGCGCGCACCCTTCAGTCTGTCGCCCCTGGTCAATGCAGTGAATCCGTCCAGGCACGGAAATAAAACGTCTGTGCGCTTTATGACATGACTCCCACTGCAATGCCGTTTGAGCCAGTCCAGCTTTCTTCACTTTCAGTATAATCTAATGCAAGAGGGTGTGGTTTACAAAGCAGGTCGTTCCCTCTTAGGCGAAGGAGACACTTCTAATATAAGTTTGAAAACCACCCGTGATGGAAATCAGACTCCTCAGTGTGATCCAGTTCTGGTTTTACTAGTGTGTCTTAATAACAAGACACACCTGAGCTTGTTAGCTAGACACACTGGGGGCTGATCAAGCTGGTAGCAAAACCTGGACTGGATCACACTGCTGTGCGACAGGAGTCTGATTCCCATCCCTGCACAGCTGTTATATTTGCGTCGGTATTCCTGTGTCTAAACACGACGTACAATTAATTACACAAATGGAATGAAAATGGACTAAAATGTCCCGTGTAATCTCTGAACTGTTACAAACTAAATCTGACGAGCAACACACGCTGCCTGGCAGGTCCGCTTTCCCGTTTCGTTTTAAAGTCAATGTGTGACTCGGCGTGTGTTTTGGGGGGGTTTCCGTTTGGGTTCAGTACACACACTGCGCCGCACACCAAAACCCCCCACAGTCACGGGCCATGTCCGGTCCCCCCCCCCCCCCCCCCCCCCCCCCCCCCCCCCCCCGACCTCCGTCCGAGCTGGGTTTGGAGGCGAAACAAAAACTTGGTAAAAAAAAAAACCCAGAAAACAAGGGGCTGGAACTTCCAGGGAAGTTTGAGTTCTGGCTACGAGCGACTAAAGGGGGGGGAGCGGGGGACGGGGGGGTCCGGAGCGGAGACTAAGGAGACAGTTTGTTTGTTTGATTGTTTTATTTTTTAATATCTTTTATATTTACTTTCACTCGTCTCCCGCCATCTCCGGGGAAGCGATTCTCAGAGCACAGCTGCTGCGTCGTGTTTCCAGCGGACGCAAGGGAGAGGCGTACTTCCGGTGCGGATATGTAGTTTTTGGTGGAATTGTGGTATTTGTAGTCTTTTAGCGTTAATTTGCAAATCTGTTTTTTTCTTTCTTCTTTTAATGATTGTGCACACCAGTTACTAGCAGCTGCAGATCTGAGATCAGTTTAAAACTGGACTCTCTGTCTGTCTGCCTCTGTGTGTGTCTGTCTGTCTGTCTGTCTGTCTCTGTGTGTGTGTGTGTGTGTCTGTCTCTGTCTGTCTGTCTGTCTGTCTGTCTGTCTGTCTGTCTGCCTGTGTGTGTGTGTGTGTGTGTGTCTGTGTGTGTGTCTATCTGTCTGTCTGTCTGTCTGTCTGTCTGCCTCTGTGTGTGTGTGTGTGTGTGTGTGTGTGTGTGTGTGTGTGTGTGTGTGTGTGTGTGTGTGTGTGTCTGTCTGTCTGCCTCTGTGTGTGTCTGTCTGTCTGTCTGTCTGTCTGTGCCTCGTGACACACACAGACACACACTGTCTGACAGACGGACGTAGACACAGGACCACACACACAGATAGACAGACAGAAGACAGACAGGACGGACGAGAGACACAGACAGACAGGACAGACAGACAGACAGACGGAGACACTACCACACCACAAACCCCCACAAACAAAACCATACAGACGGACGTCACACAGTGTGTGTGTGTGTATCTGTCTGTCTGTCTGTCTGTCTGCCTCTGTGTGTGTGTGTGTGTGTGTGTGTGTGTGTGTGTCTGTCTGTCTGTCTGTTTCTGTGTGTGTGTGTGTGTGTGTGTGTGTGTGTGTGTGGTGTGTGTGTGTGTGTTTGTGTCTGTCTGCCTGCATCTGTGTCTGTGTGTGTGTCTATCTGTCTGTCTGTCTGTCTGTGTGTGTGTCTGTCTGTCTGTCTGTCTGTCTGTGTCTGTCTGTCGCTGGAAGTTCACTGCAGAAAAACTGAACATGAGGGCTTTGGATAATTGATCCTGTCAGGTGAAATGTTGAAGGCTAGAACATTCATTTTTAATCAATAATCTTATCTCTGGTGCTATAAAATGCTTTGAAAAAATTCCAGCCCCCCCCCCCCCGCCGGGCGGGCCGCTAAAAGTTCAATTAGTTTGGTTGGGGGGGTGGGGGGGTAAACACACACACACACACACACACACACACACACACACACACACACACACACACACACAGGTGCCACACAACACAGAGACCGCTAGAGGGCACTAAAGTACTGAAAGTGCGATTCAAGACCATAGATGGAAAACACTAAGCTTTCAAAACAACAAAACCGAAAAGCATTGGCAGATTTTCAGGATTGAAAGACTGTTCTCGACTCTCTGAGCAATACAGATAAATGCCAGCTAGGGGAATGTTTTGTGAAAATAAACTACATGTTTTAATCTATGAACTGAGCTTTGCTGTAAAGAACTGTATTTCAAGGTTTTTGGAATGGGGGGGACATTTTCATAGCCTAAAACCCTCAATAGTGCTGAATTTAGAAATACCAAATCTCTAAACTCTCACAAAAAAACAAAACAAAACAAAAACAAACCCGCGGTAATTATAAGCCGGCTTGGCAACCGTGTTGACTCATGGGCGCTGCCCTATCCCAGGCGGAGGGTGTGGGAAAGGGGCACATCTGGAGCAACGCTGCCCGGACAGGTCTCGCTTCCACTCGGGTGCTGAGCAGAAACAGAGCCGCTCTGTAGCCCGGGGGGGGGGACGGGGGCCTTCGTGTCGGACAGTCCTGCGAGTTGCACCAAAGGTCTGAACAGGGCGGTCTTTATGGAAATGCACGCTCAGATGTATTCAGCGGTTCTCTGATATCGAGTTGAATGCGGGTTTTATTCTCTTCTCATACAAACAGTGGAAGTGTAATTGTGTTTTTTTTTGTATTGATCAGAACTGTTCACACCCTTGTCAACGTTCCCATTAGTTAAAGCACAGCAAAGTTTAATAAAGCAGAGCATTGCAAAGCACAAAGAGGTCTGGTAAAGCATAGGGAAGCATTGTAAAGCACAGAGAGGTCTGGTAAAGCATAGGGAAGCATTGTAAAGCACAGAGAGGTCTGGTAAAGCATAGGGAAGCATTGTAAAGCACAGAGAGGTCTGGTAAAGCATAGGGAAGCATTGTAAAGCACAGAGAGGTCTGGTAAAGCATAGGGAAGCATTGTAAAGCACAGAGAGGTCTGGTAAAGCATAGGGAAGCATTGTAAAGCACAGAGAGGTCTGGTAAAGCATAGGGAAGCATTGTAAAGCACAGAGAGGTCTGGTAAAGCATAGGGAAGCATTGTAAAGCACAGAGAGGTCTGGTAAAGCATTGGGAAGCATTGTAAAGCACAGAGAGGTCTGGTAAAGCATAGGGAAGCATTGTAAAGCACAGGGAGGTCTGGTAAAGCACAGGGAAGCATTGTAAAGCACAGAGAGGTGTGGTAAAGCATAGGGAAGCATTGTAAAGCACAGAGAGGTCTGGTAAAGCATAGGGAAGCATTATAAAGCACAGAGAGGTGTGGTAAAGCATAGGGAAGCATTGTAAAGCACAGAGAGGTCTGGTAAAGCATAGGGAAGCATTGTAAAGCACAGAGAGGTCTGGTAAAGCATAGGGAAGCATTGTAAAGCACAGAGAGGTCTGGTAAAGCATAGGGAAGCATTGTAAAGCACAGAGAGGTGTGGCAAAGCATATTTAAAAACAAACTAGGGTAAACTATGGTAAATGCAAAACCATGGGGAACTTGAAACATGTCTGTGCTCATTTACTGTGCTAAACTTTGATAAAGGGAATATTCTATGTGCCGGGTAACAAGAGCCTTGTATAGTCAAAGTCTCTACAATTTGGCAACTGTATTGTTAGTCAGCTCTGTTACTGGCAGGACTGGAAGGCGTGTAGGACAGCTCTGTTCCTGTAGCCATTCATAGAGAACTGAAGAGTTGAAAAATACCCGTTTCTGTTTTTACATTGCAGGTCAGCGACCTTTCTGAATGAGTTTTGGTTATTTCTCAATTCAGGAAACCCAACACACACGCACGTACACATTCACAAACACACTGACACACACAGTGGAACACACAGGGACACAGAGAGACACACACACAGGAACAGAGAGACAGAGTTACACAGAGACGCACACGCACACAGGAACAGAGAGACACACAATGATCTCTCTCTCTCTCTCTCTCTCTCTCTCTCTCTCTCTCCCCCCCCCCCCTCCTTAGCGGAGTAGGAAGAGGGTTAGTGAGAGAGGAGAGAGGAGAGGGAGTAGTTGAGAGAGAGTTTAGGGAGTTTTAGTAGTTTCCCGGCTCAGGCTATTCTGCTGATTTGATATTTTTCTTCGTCTTTTTTGGTTTTTTTTGCCTCCTGAGAGAGTTACCGTAGAGAGAGCTCTGAGCAGAGAGCAAAGGGTACGAGTAGAGGGGAGGGTCTCCTCTCTCTCCTCCTCCATCCCTCTCTCTCTTCCTCTCTCTCTCTCTTCTCTCTCTTCTCCTCTCCCTCTCTCTCTCCCCGTCTGAGAGAGGAGGGAGAAGAGAGAGAGAGTAGAGGGGAGGTAGAGAGGAGGTCCAGAGAGTTTGTTTGAGTTTCCCTGCATCAGGCTATTGCTGACCTGACAGTTACAGTTCGGATGAGCTCATGTCTGGAGAGCATGTGTGTGAGTAAGAGGGGAGGGGGGAGGGAGGGGAGAGATTTACCCACAGAGAATGTGTGGGCAGAGCCGTCAGGGAAACTGAAACTCTGCCAGATAAATATTTACTGACCAAAGCTGAGAATATACCAAAACAGAAACTGGGAGAGATTCCAGTACTCAAGGGAAGTCACTGCGTTTCACAATCTATATAGTGAAATAGTGAGCTGATCTTGGGGAAAAAAAAAAGATATAAATTCGAGCTATAAAGAAGCACCATTAGTCTCAATGTTGACTATGTTTTACAAAAGCTACAGGTCTGTATTATTTATGTAATGTTCTGTTTAATATATAATGTGTAATGCAGACTAGATCACTGTCTGTACAGAGGAGCCAGCAAATTCTCGTGATCTGCCTTTGTGGATCAAGTCTCCTTTTCCTTTGCTGGCGATACACTTACTGAGCACTAGATGGCGCTGAGTAATCTAGAGAGCAGGGGCTAGTAGTGTGCGTTTCAACCGAGCTCTCAGTTACTTAACTGAACCAATTAGTAGTGGCTTAATTAATCACGATTAACAGGTGTTCCAGATCTCTAGCCACTGACGAAAGACTCCTAGAAATCCTGCAGGACAACGCGTGCGCTCATTTGCTTTAGAAATCATATCTAAATGCAAAAGATAAGTCAACATCACCATGACTGATTATCACTTTTTATTATTAATTATAATAATTAATAATTATAATATATTATAAGTGCAACAGGTGCAAGAAATGAATGGTTAGCAGCGTATTCAGTTCCAGTCTCCTGTGTGCTTCCAGCCAGGAACGCGCTTTGACGCTGCGGACGCGGGAACGGATAGCCAGAGAATACGGCACAGAAGCTTTCCATAACCTGAGCTGACGCGGGAACTCATGTTTTAAACTGAAAGCACACATCTTGCTATAACACGTGCTTCTTTCAAAACTGCACATTTGAGGCCTTTCCCAGGAAAATCACTCCGAGCCCCCTAGGTTCTCTTTCCCCCGAGCGGGATCCAGTGGTTAGAGAAAGGGGGCTCGATACCAGGAGGTTCAAATCCCGGCTCAGCCGCTGACTCCCTGTGTGCGGGACCCTGAGCGAGTCACTGAACCTCCTTGTGCTCCGTCCTTCGGATGAAAACAAACGCGGTCCTATTGGAAGAGACTCTGCAGCAGCAGCAGCAGCTGTTGATGATGCAGAGTTCACCCTCCTAGTCTCTGGAAGTTGGAATTATTAGGCAAGCTACACTTTTTTAAGGAAGGAAGGAAGTAGAGTAGGGCGTCTAAAAGTGAAAATAACGAGACCCCACAAACGCACCCACCACGCAGATCATGATGAAAACCACGCAGAACGCGACGGACAGCAGCTGCACGTACACCAGACCCTGCCTCTGCTGCAGTCCCCCAGCCTGGACAGGCATTCCACTTGGTCTGTGCTGCCGGTATCAGGCACAAACCCTGGTATCTCTGCCATCACTGGACCGCAGGCTTAGCAGCTCCAGAGCGGACATCAGAGAGCTGCCAGCCTCTGGAGGACAAAGGCCTGGGCCGGTAACAGGAGGGATGTGATCGAGAACTTTTATATATATATATATATATAGAGAGAGAGAGAGAGAGAGGAGAGAGAGAGAGAGAGAGAGAGAGAGAGAGAGAGGAGAGAGACAGAGTATATATAATAATATCTTTATATAGCGCCTTTCACAGCGGAGCACCATCACAAACCAGGGCCTGTGAGCTGTGCATCAGCTGCAGAGTCGCTTACAACAACACCTCACCCCAAAGCCCCAGCGCAAGGAGGTTCAGAGACTCGCTCAGGGTCACACACAGTGAGTCAGTGGCTGAGCTGGGATTTGGACCTCCTGGTTACAAGCCCCTTTCTTTGACCACTGGACCACACAGCCTCCAACAGTATATCCAGGAATGGAAATACCACTCCTACTGGATGGCAGTTTCATCCTATTCCAGCTTTTACTAAACATGTTGTCTCCCTGGTCTTATTTCTCACTCGGGTTCCCTGTGTGCCTCCCTCGGATTTTTTCCATATCAATAATTAGCAGATCACGATTCCTCTACCAAACGGTTTCCAATATTAAGAATACAATTATTAATCAGTTTTTTAAGCTGTAAACTGAACACGGACAATTTAACTCGTTGTATTAAGCACGCTGCCAGCTTTTAATTTTGCATTTCGACTAGAAGTCTTTCTCAGAAATACTAAGAGATATTAATAAAAGCAATGAATCTTTAAGACGTTGAAAAGACTTCTAGCCGAAACCTTTGACAGCGAATTTAAGTTTATTTAGTATTTCTAAATTCCAAACTATTCCATTATTATTATTATTATTATTATTATTATTATTATTATTATTATTATTATCACTGAAAGTAAATATTAGTTACCTGGTCAGTAAGGAAGCAGCGTCAAGGTGTGTCTTTCTCACGTCGCATTTCTCTTGTGTTCTCGGTTATTATACTCGGCTTCTAGATCCTAGACGCGGCGAGACGTTTATAATATTAATTTATTTATTTATTGAACCACACAGATGTCGTAAATATATATAAATAGGTTACCAGGTTACGAGGCTGGCGGGGAATAAACCAGCGCGGTGTGACTTGAGTCAAATCCCTTTTACTCAGTTATTTTTGATGCTCAGGTAAA
>NC_054581.1:1376663-1388578 GCF_017654505.1 Polyodon spathula | reverse complement strand
CCTTCAGGTGACCAGGGTAGTGCAACGCTACCTGAAGCATGGCTTGTAACGCCAGTGTATCCTAATGCAACACAGACGGGTGGACAGACAGACAGACACCGCCACGCATCGTCAGACTCTGATAACCCCAGTGACGTCAAATGAAAGGCGCTAGATAAAAATATAGATTATCATTTATTATTATCAGTAGTAGCTTTCATCATAATTGAATAGGTCGTTCTCTAGCTGGAGTGGACAGACAAAGCAGCTTTGCGATCAGTGATCACATATCGCAGAGGGTTTTAAATCATTTTTTTTAAATTTCTGTATGATTGTTTTTGGGCTGCAGTCGCAGGATTACTTTATCGGGTCAGGAAAAGGTAACTGTGATGAAAGTGGAAATAAATTATTTTTAAAATACAGGGCAGTGGCTCGCTTCTGCCACCTTGTGGTAGTAGTGGTGAATTACACCCTAAACATAATGTCAGCTATATAGGACCATCTGTAATAGTTAGATTTCACTTGATGTGGTTCTTTCAAAACTACACGTTTCAGAGCTGGATGATGCAGGGCTGTGCGTGGCAGAGGAAAGCCAGCTCCAGTGACTTCAGACTTGAATGACCTGTGTTGCATGCTTCAATCTCTCTCAGGGCAGCTGTGTTCACTGTCTCCACTGTCCTCATTAACCTGGCTGTGTTAAGCCAACACCATACAGACCCGTCTGTAGCACCCAGCGCTGCAATACACAGGCAGACAGAGCCCTCCCAGTCACACAACACCAGCGCCACTAACAGACAGCTGGGCGACGGCTGTGGCAGGCTGCCAACAGACACAGCGCCACCTCCTGGAACCTGAGAGCCAGCACAGCACTGAACAGCGCGCCAGAGAACAGAACACACAGGAGCAAGCCGGGGAAAAGGCAGAGGAGCGCCACCTACAGGGCAGGGCTCGTCAGTGCAGAATCGGAAAGTTGATCGATTGTACAGTACAAGGTAATATTTACTAGGGTACAGCCCAGAAAGCCCAGTCACTTAGACGAATAGGACAGTGACAGGGGAGGGTGTCCCCTGGTAAAGACGCTGCAGTATTACACCGGTCCTGTATGATACCAAGGGGCAATGGTAGCACAAGTATAGGCCAGCTGCTATGGGGTGAGGGTGGTAGAATGGGACCGCAGTGTGCTCACTACAAGTAGTGCAAAGAAGAGCGACCAGAATTATTCCGGGCTTAAAAGGCATGTCATATGCAGACAGGCTAAAAGAATTGAATCTGTTCAGTCTTGAACAAAGAAGACTACGTGGCGACCTAATTCAAGCATTCAAAATTCTAAAAGGTATTGACAGTGTCGACCCAAGGGACTTTTTCAGCCTGAAAAAAGAAACAAGGACCAGGGGTCACAAATGGAGTTTAGAAAAAGGGGCATTCAGAACAGAAAATAGGAGACACTTTTTTACACAGAGAATTGTGAGGGTCTGGAATCAACTCCCCAGTAATGTTGTTGAAGCTGACACCCTGGGATCCTTCAAGAAGCTGCTTGATGAGATTTTGGGATCAATAAGCTACTAACAACCAAACGAGCAAGATGGGCCGAATGGCCTCCTCTCGTTTGTAAACTTTCTTATGTTCTTATGTTCTTATGTTCTTACTCAGCCTGTGATTGGTTCAGCTTTACCAGGAGCCTGATTCGAACTCCTGGCACCCGCCTGGTCATTTCAATAATATACCTTTAAAAAACGGAGCTCTGAACCCCAGGACTGGGTGAAGCAGCAGCAGCAGCAGGGCTAGTGTGAGTTTGTAACCCTGCTCAAACTCCTGGCTCCTGATCATTGCAATATTAATAATAATAACAGACTTCATTGAGGGGAGCTCTGAACCCCAGGACTGAGTGCAGCAGCAGCAGCAGCAGGGCTAGTGTGAGTTTTGAACCTTTTATCTGAAGATTTTTTGGGATAAATGCACATAAATCAGTTTGCTTGGCGATATATCAGTTTTTATTATTTCTAATTTACATCATATATATTTACTTACATATAACTGAAGCATGCAACTCAAATCGTTATTAAAAACTCAAAAACAACTTTCCATTTCAGGCTTCCATTCTGATACATGCATGTGCTTGTGTGGCACGAAGGCTGGAATTTAAAAAAAAAAAAAATTCATCAAACTTGTAGGTTTTATTTTTTTAGAGTAAAACTTAAAATACCTTTATCGAACTCCTGATGTAATCTTAAAATAGCTATATTTTTATAAACTGTAATGCCATGAAAAAAACACAGTCCTACTGATAAGATAACAGGAAGGAAAGCAGCTATGCCTTATGTGTGGCGTTAAAATATTACAAGCACTAAATGTGCAGGGGTAAGAAAATGGATTTGAAAAATAATAAACTGCTACAAAGTGGTTCATAGCTAACATTACAATTCCAGAAATCCGCCATGCTTTGCAAAGCCAGTCCATTAGACAGGTCTCAAATGTGGAGTTTTGAAAGAAACACATATCTAGTTTGAAGAAATCTCAGTTTGCATGCCCTGTTTTTCGGTTAGCGTTGCACTTCCTTGGTCATCTGGAGGGTGAAATTGTCCCCGCCCCTTTTAGAGCTTCTGTTCTGTCATTGGCCAACCAGCAAATGATTGATGTGTTTTCAGCCAGTCAACAGATGACCTGGGAGGGCGCGCGAGTAATAGATTCTGTTCAATCGAACACAGTACCGGACAAAATAAAATAAAAAAAAAACTGTTTGCAATGTGTTTCTTTCAAAACTGCACATTTGAGACCTATGTAGCCAATGGAAGCACAAAAACAGGTCAGATTAATTTTGTAATGTTTTAATTTTTTGGTTAGCTATCAGCACTTTAAATATTATAGGTGGTTTCTGTAAACCGGTATTAGTTTTGCCTTAAATCAAATCTTAAAAAAAAGTTATATCCTTTATGATTGGACCCTGATTGGAGACTGCTAGGCTCCGGCTGCCTGGACCCCCCCTCCCAAGGCAGGGAGGCTAGCTAGGAAACTGGGAGGCTGAAGGGCCTCGTGTTCAGAGGAATGGGTTTGTGAAGGAACTTCCAGACTGGAACATCCCGCCCTGTCACAGAAACAAAGAGAAGAGAAGAGGGCTCACTGTGACAAGCAAACACACAGCTAGAGCATACAGAGAACTCAGCGCTGTACTGGGGATCTGAGAGCAGCTAATTCAATACAGTCTAGTGTAGAGAACTCAGTGCTGTACTGGGGATCTGAGAGCAGCTAATTCAATACAGTCTAGTGTAGAGAACTCAGTGCTGTACTGGGGATCTGAGAGCAGCTAATTCAATACAGTCTAGTGTAGAGAACTCAGTGCTGTACTGGGGATCTGAGAGCAGCTAATTCAATACAGTCTAGTGTAGAGAACTCAGTGCTGTACTGGGGATCTGAGAGCAGCTAATTCAATACAGTCTAGTGTAGAGAACTCAGTGCTGTACTGGGGATCTGAGAGCAGCTAATTCAATACAGTCTAGTGTAGAGAACTCAGTGCTGTACTGGGGATCTGAGAGCAGCTAATTCAATACAGTCTAGTATAGAGAACTCAGTGCTGTACTGGGGATCTGAGAGCAGCTAATTCAATACAGTCTAGTGTAGAGAACTCAGTGCTGTACTGGGGATCTGAGAGCAGCTAATTCAATACAGTCTAGTGTAGAGAACTCAGTGCTGTACTGGGGATCTGAGAGCAGCTAATTCAATACAGTCTAGTGTAGAGAACTCAGTGCTGTACTGGGGATCTGAGAGCAGCTAATTCAATACAGTCTAGTGTAGAGAACTCAGTGCTGTACTGGGGATCTGAGAGCAGCTAATTCAATACAGTCTAGTGTAGAGAACTCAGTGCTGTACTGGGGATCTGAGAGCAGCTAATTCAATACAGTCTAGTGTAGAGAACTCAGTGCTGTACTGGGGATCTGAGAGCAGCTAATTCAATACAGTCTAGTGTAGAGAACTCAGTGCTGTACTGGGGATCTGAGAGCAGCTAATTCAATACAGTCTAGTATAGAGAACTCAGTGCTGTACTGGGGATCTGAGAGCAGCTAATTCAATACAGTCTAGTGTAGAGAACTCAGTGCTGTACTGGGGATCTGAGAGCAGCTAATTCAATACAGTCTAGTATAGAGAACTCAGTGCTGTACTGGGGATCTGAGAGCAGCTAATTCAATACAGTCTAGTATAGAGAACTCAGTGCTGTACTGGGGATCTGAGAGCAGCTAATTCAATACAGTCTAGTGTAGAGAACTCAGTGCTGTACTGGGGATCTGAGAGCAGCTAATTCAATACAGTCTAGTGTAGAGAACTCAGTGCTGTACTGGGGATCTGAGAGCAGCTAATTCAATACAGTCTAGTGTAGAGAACTCAGTGCTGTACTGGGGATCTGAGAGCAGCTAATTCAATACAGTCTAGTGTAGAGAACTCAGTGCTGTACTGGGGATCTGAGAGCAGCTAATTCAATACAGTCTAGTATAGAGAACTCAGTGCTGTACTGGGGATCTGAGAGCAGCTAATTCAATACAGTCTAGTGTAGAGAACTCAGTGCTGTACTGGGGATCTGAGAGCAGCTAATTCAATACAGTCTAGTATAGAGAACTCAGTGCTGTACTGGGGATCTGAGAGCAGCTAATTCAATACAGTCTAGTGTAGAGAACTCAGTGCTGTACTGGGGATCTGAGAGCAGCTAATTCAATACAGTCTAGTGTAGAGAACTCAGTGCTGTACTGGGGATCTGAGAGCAGCTAATTCAATACAGTCTAGTCCAGACGCTGGATACTCACAGTAAAGGGGTTATTTGAGACAGGCTGTCCTGTTGGTCTGGGCATTGATTTAGGTACAGGAAAGGCGGCAAAACCTGATTAAAAAAAAAAAAAACGAATAAAAGAACAGGATATTAATAATTATACGCCAATCATCACTTCTACAGTAAGGCTGGATTTTTTTCTCCGTAATCATAGATTTCACGATTTCCGCAATCTGTAGTTCCCGTGAAAATTCCCATTTCTGAAAGAGTCGTGGAAAATACACAGATTTTTTTTGTTCTGTTTTGTTTTAGCTCTTGAAAGTGAATAGAGCAAGCGTTACAGACAGCGTCAATACTGTCTGTTGCTAAGCAGTGGTGCAGGAAATGCCATCATCCTCACCACTGTGCTGCTGTGGCAGGAAAGAGTCTGGACAGGGGGCTGTGCCGGCTGAAACATGCCAGAGGAGGCAGCACTGAGACTACTCTCCGCATCGCCTCCTGAAACAACCGTGACTGAATTAGCATTAGAGATCCTTCACAGCCTACAGAGTAAGTAGTGGGGCACAGAAAAATCCAGCGGTCCTCGTCCTGCGCCTGTTCCTACAGCTGTTTCATTAACGGAGCTGTCTTTGCTAACACCCTGACGTCTTTTTACACTGCTAACATTGACGTCTGTCTCAAAATGTCCGCAAAATGTTTGACATCTGTTACCGCGTCAAGTTTGCTCTGCGTTTTTCACAGGAAATATGTTAAACGGGCACGCTACTGGCCGAAAGCCTGTCAGTCAATAAGGGAAGCAGCTGATTGGTTAGTGACAGGAAAGGGGTGGGGGCTATTCCATCCTCCAGATGATCCAAGCTTCTTGAACCCTGATACCAGATGTCTGTTTTAAAAATAATAATAATTTAAAACAAAAACACACACGTTTCCTATACCATGCTGTTCTTTTTAAACTGCACATTGGATGGAAGTGCAATTACACCCCCCCGCCCCTCACCTGCGGCCGCACTGCCCTTGTGAAAGGGGTTGGTGGAAGACAGAGACTGCTGGGGGCTTGGCGCATCCCCAAAAGGATTCGAGAAAGCTGGAAAGTAAAGGGAAATCTATTAGACGTTTGTAAGAGCTGGCTCCCCCCCTAAAAATAACATGTAGTTTACTTTTATCGTCATCTCACCTTGCTGTGGTATTTGCAATTGTGTCCGAATTTGTTATTCTTTTTTTTATTTATTTATTTTTTTTATCAGTTTGTGTTGCTTTCACTGGGAGTTCAGGAGCTAACTGCCTGTCATAGATACATTTACACCATAGTAAAAGCACAGCAAAGTGTAATAAAGCACAGAGAGGTCTGGTAAAGCACAGGGAAGCATTGTAAAGCACACAGAGGTCTGGTAAAGCACAGGGAAGCATTGTAAAGCACAGAGAGGTGTGGTAAAGCATAGGGAAGCATTGTAAAGCACAGAGAGGTCTGGTAAAGCATAGGGAAGCATTGTAAAGCACAGAGAGGTCTGGTAAAGCATAGGGAAGCATTGTAAAGCACAGAGAGGTGTGGTAAAGCATAGGGAAGCATTGTAAAGCACAGAGAGGTCTGGTAAAGCACAGGGAAGCATTGTAAAGCACAGAGAGGTCTGGTAAAGCATAGGGAAGCATTGTAAAGCACAGAGAGGTCTGGTAAAGCACAGGGAAGCATTGTAAAGCACAGAGAGGTCTGGTAAAGCATAGGGAAGCATTGTAAAGCACAGAGAGGTCTGGTAAAGCATAGGGAAGCATTGTAAAGCACAGAGAGGTCTGGTAAAGCATAGGGAAGCATTGTAAAGCACAGAGAGGTCTGGTAAAGCATAGGGAAGCATTGTAAAGCACAGAGAGGTGTGGTAAAGCATAGGGAAGCATTGTAAAGCACAGAGAGGTCTGGTAAAGCACAGGGAAGCATTGTAAAGCACAGAGAGGTCTGGTAAAGCATAGGGAAGCATTGTAAAGCACAGAGAGGTCTGGTAAAGCACAGGGAAGCATTGTAAAGCACAGAGAGGTATGGTAAAGCATAGGGAAGCATTGTAAAGCACAGAGAGGTCTGGTAAAGCATAGGGAAGCATTGTAAAGCACAGAGAGGTCTGGTAAAGCATAGGGAAGCATTGTAAAGCACAGAGAGGTGTGGTAAAGCATAGGGAAGCATTGTAAAGCACAGAGAGGTCTGGTAAAGCACAGGGAAGCATTGTAAAGCACAGAGAGGTCTGGTAAAGCACAGGGAAGCATTGTAAAGCACAGAGAGGTCTGGTAAAGCATAGGGAAGCATTGTAAAGCACAGAGAGGTCTGGTAAAGCATAGGGAAGCATTGTAAAGCACAGAGAGGTCTGGTAAAGCATAGGGAAGCATTGTAAAGCACAGAGAGGTCTGGTAAAGCATAGGGAAGCATTGTAAAGCACAGAGAGGTCTGGTAAAGCATAGGGAAGCATTGTAAAGCACAGAGAGGTCTGGTAAAGCACAGGGAAGCATTGTAAAGCACAGAGAGGTCTGGTAAAGCATAGGGAAGCATTGTAAAGCACAGAGAGGTCTGGTAAAGCATAGGGGAGCATTGTAAAGCACAGAGAGGTCTGGTAAAGCATAGGGAAGCATTGTAAAGCACAGAGAGGTCTGGTAAAACAGAATCTGTATCTGTAATACAGGCAAGATTAGCCAGTGTCTTCATAAAAAAACATGTGAAGCGGCCACTAGATGGTGCTGTTTCCCACACCTGTGGAAGTTACAGAACTAGGAATGAACAGTGCAGGTATCTCATTGAAGGCAGTTTAAGGAAGTTTAGGGTGCTTTCAGGGCACAGTGTCAAACTGCAGGACGGGAGTCTTACCTGGGAATGCAGACTGATCGCTGGTGACACTGTGAGAAACTCCAGGAGAGCTGGAACAACAAGGAACAGAGTGACAAGGGACAGAGACGTTTTAGCAAAGAAACAAAGAGAAAGACGTCAAAAATGAAAGAGAACGAATTAACAAAAGAGAGAGAGAGAGAGAGAGAGAGAGAGAGAGAGAGAGAGAGAGAGAGAGCAAGTGAGTTCACTGTGATGCATATCAACAGTATTAAAGATCAGGGATGGGAATAAGACTCCTGTTGCATAGCAGTTTCACCCAGTCTAGGTTTTACTATGAGCTTGATCAGCCACAGTGAGTAGAGCTAACAATCTTATTAAACTCATAGCAAAACCAGGAATGGAGCAATTTATTACTGTAGTCTTTATTTATTTGGCAGATGCATATACACAATGGGAATCTTATTTCCATCCCTGAAGAATAAGCATAGAGTAAGACTTGAAATGTTTAATGGCGAAATGTACATGGTGTATGCAGACTGGCTGTAGAGACACAGATTCATCTCCAGATGTCACAAGCAGCTGGGAGATTACAAAGTGTTTTACCTGCTGGTGCTTGAAGGCATCCAGCTTCTAAATATGCTGCCAAACTCAGACATTCCACTAGGTGGCACTGTCGGGAAGAGAGAAAGCCATTTAACAGATTGAATGGTATTTTTTTGCAGACTGGTTCAAAGGCGGGGCTCGCATTAAAAACAGATGCAAAAATTGCACAAGCTGCCCCTGGAAAGGATTTGCTACACCTGCAAACAGTAAGACTGTGGCATCAGACAAGCTCTGCAAATATCCCTTCTACGGTAGCTCCATTTAAAGGCAACTTAGAGAAAATATTACACGTTTGCCCGTCGCTTGGCAGCACTCCAATTGTCTTGAGCCCATGTACTTCTGGGAAACGGTTTTGCAGATTCTTAGAAACAGTGTTGATGATAAATTCGTTACCTGAACCAGGTGGGGGTGTAGCGAAGACATTCTCCAACTCTGTCAGTGGGGCGTACTTATCCCACAAAGGGGCGGGGCTTGGCGAGGCATGCTGGGAAGGGCCCATTCCTCCCAAGTCCACGCTGGAGGACTTGCTGAAGCCGGGGAAGTGGGCGGAGCCAGGAGAGGAGGAAGAGGAGGAGCTACGACCTGCGAAAGCAAGACGGGTTCGTTTTATCGGTGTTACCGACTTCAGTATTGGACATATTCATCTACGCTGGTCTGCTTCATTCAGTCTCTTCTAGTTTCAATAACACTGAAGCAGGCACTAGAGCCCAAACGCTGGTCTGCTTGACTCAGTTTAGTTTCAATAACACTGATGAAGACACTAGAGCCCAAACGCTGAGGGTTCTCTCCAGGAGTTCAGGTGATCTGATCAATTTTTTGTAACTAATCGATGGTCAACTTTTGAAACATGGTCTGGTCTCATCCTTACAGTGTAACAAAGTAGCTAATTCAGAAACCTTACATAAACGAGGGCAAATAATTGTGCGAAACTAGACCCCTTTCTTACCTGTGGGTCGGGGCAGGGCAGGGAAGATGGCGCCCCCTGTTGGGGAGGGCACTCCCTGAGTAGCGGGGCCTGAGCTGCGGCTGTCGAAGCCGGGGAGGGAAGGACTGCGATGGCCTGGAAGTGAAAGAAAGACAAGAGGACTTTCTATAAGAGGAGATGCATACATGTCCTAATAAAGTGGCCAGGCAGGGCATAAACTGAAAATCATTGAGAGAGGGACAACCCCTGACCTGTGTTTGTGGGCGGAGCTCCGTAGCTATGTGGGCGGGGCAGGGTGGCAGTGATGGCGTCAGTTCTGAGGTCAGTCAGGGAGCCAGGGGGCGCTCTTTGCCAGGAGCGAGACAGCTGGGGTTGACTCAGAGACACAGACTACAAGACAATGAGGGACATCAGCCATTAGACACACCGGAAGAAAGCACTACCGCCCCCCTGTGGCCATACAACATACTGAAGATTGATTGCACTGAAAAATGATTATTGATTACTATCAACAACAAATAGTAGTTCCTGAGTCCAGTCTTGGTTTTTATGATTTATAATAAAATGCTTTGAGACCCCACCCCATTATGAAGTAGCCCCCTCGTGTGGTGACCCAGTGTACTGCAGGAGCAGGAGTGAGGTTCTTACCTGGAGAAGGGTGGGTCTGCTAGTTGACAAAGCAGGGGCGGAGCTACCCTGGGGCGAGGGGAGGGTCTTGCCTGTGGGGGCGGGGCTCCAGATCGCGCCGGTATCCGCAGGGGTCCTAGTCCCTGCCCTGGCCTGCTCCTGAGAGACAGCCCTGCAAGAGACAACAAACCGGACTGACAACAAGGCCTGCATTCTTTCGTTTCTTTCTAACACAGTGGCTGATGAACTCCACCCACCCCCACCCAATGATCCAGACTTACCATTTCTTCTTTTCATATTTCTCCTGGATGAATTCCTTCAGTCTCCGTGGGTCCCGGGAATCAGGAATGATCTCGGAATGGCGATCGAATTTGCCAAGCCAAAGCCGGCTGCAAAACTAACACAAACAAAACAATTTTTTTTTTTTTTGCAAGAAACACGTTACTGTCCCATCGCGGTGTCCCGCGTTGTTCGAGCAATCTATTTTTCAGCATAACTGTCTTGAGATTTTTTTCGGGAGTGTTCGCCTGGAGAAAGATCGTTTCTCTTCTAAGGATCGCGGTGTCTCCAGATCACGCTACCTCCTGCAACAACGCTGGTGACTGAAATGAGCGGCGGACTGTATTGTGGGAACAGAAAACCAGCGCTGTTGTTGCAGGAGGGCATGTGATTTGGATGCACTCCACCCAAACAAATTAGAATCACAGAATACAGCTGTGCACCAAGTTTGATGGCAATATCTCAAAGCAAAAAGTCACATGACCCCAATGTGGCAGACAGGTCAAAGTGAAGGATGCCTCTAGATTTTGCCCACTTTCCTAACCCTGACCATTTAGCATTATTAGAAGCTTTACAGCTCTTGGCAAAAGTTTTGCATCCCCCCTATAGAATGAACTCACCTCTCAGAACTACATTTCCCAGCATCCTCCTGCTCACCCATGTAACAGATGGATTTACCAGTGAGCAGAAAAGGAAATGTAGTTCTGAGAGAAATACGACTATTGCTATCATGGCTTCCAGTAGACTTTTTCTTTTTGCGATCTGCCGTTTCTTTGATTGCATGACGTTAAACAAAAGATCGAAATTATATTCATACAGTTTTTTTTTTAATTATTTTTATTATGTCTAAAAATGCTAGGTGATGCAACTTTTGACCAGAGCTGTGTGTGCAGCGGTGTGTTTGCAAACTTATTCTCCTGAAAAAAAAAACTCTATAGTAGCTGAATTGTTTGTGGCCAGCTGGAACGAACGAAGAACAGGGCAGCCTCTGTCCACCTCATCCACTCACAGACGTGGACAGAGGCTGCCCTGTTCTTCAGTTCGTTCCCAGCTCCTAGGAAATCTCAGGCATGCCAGTTTCAGCATACAGGTGGAGATATTTCAGGAACGTGCAGCAGTGCGCAAATCTATCAGAGCACCTCATTCCTCCTGGACTTTGGATCTGCTGTGCGTATGAAATCAAACCACTGGAACTAGAAATCTTGCAGAATTGTCAGGCAAATTGACTTTAATAGACTTTAATAGTAAAAGAGGAGCACGCAGCCACGAAAGGTAAAACGCAGGAGACTTCACAAAGCTCTTTTCAAGAATTTCCGTCCTCAAGCAGCATTCCTCTCAGCTGTACTTACGCACAGAACACAATCCTAGTGCAATAACAAAAACACGCAGTTTCGTGCCAACAGTCCAGCCCTCAAAGGGAGAGGTTCACTATATCAGGATGTGTTAATGTTTTAAAAAATTAAACACTTTTTTAAAAAAAAAAAGAATTGTAGCCGACAAAAAGAATCTCGGCGTTGTATTTGTTGCACTGTGTGCAGTTTCGAAAGACACACATGTTACAGCAAATTTTCATTTGTAAACAACGGGCACTGCGCTAAAGAAAAGTTCCTAGTTTCCTTGCCCCATTTTCTACACAGAACACATCCTAGGTCGCTATCCCCTTTCTTCGCTAACATACATTTGCAGGACAGATCTAGTGCTAAACTAGGTTAAAGAAATCTTAGTTTGCAAGCCTTGATTTCAGATAGCGTTGCACTTCCAGGGTCAGTGAAATTGTCCCCACCCCTTCAAGGCTGTCTTTCCTGTCAATAACCAATCAGCTGTTTCCCCTGCTGACTGGCAAGCCAGTAATATGTCTCAGAAAAGGCTGCCGAAATGACCAAAGTCATTTCGTTTGGCGTGTCATATGCAGACAGGCTAAAATAACTGAAACTATTCAGTCTTGAACA
>NC_054581.1:1309163-1371663 GCF_017654505.1 Polyodon spathula | reverse complement strand
AACAAGTAGAAAGGTCTAATTGAGCAAATTATCAGTTCAATGAAGGGTCTGGTTCAGTAATTGAGAACTCTGTTGGAATGAAAACCAGCAGCCACAGGGGGTCCCCAGGACCGGGTTTTGGCATACAGACAGGTGGACATACTGACAGACGGACATTTACGTGTGGCACACGTATGATTTCATGTATAGCTAAATAGCGATATCATAAACGCAGTACCCTTAACACTTAACACAAACAAAGACGTTTAATAAAACAATTATTTGATTCACATAAAACAAGGAACTGGCGGTTTAAAAGCCCGTCAGCGCTGGTCCGGTTCCCCAGCAGCTGATTGAGCTCAGAACTTCGTCAAGTCGGGTCTCAAAGGATCCCAGGAATTCCGCACCCATTCCATCCCCTCACCACTCTCTGTGTGAAGAAGAGTCTCCTTCAGCAACATGACTAGGTAACCCATTCCATCCCCTCACCACTCTCTGTGTGAAGAAGAGTCTCCTTCAACAACATGACTAGGGAACCCGTTCCATCCCCTCACCACTCTCTGTGTGAAGAAGAGTCTCCTTCAAAAACATGACTAGGTAACCCATTCCATCCCCTCACCACTCTCTGTGTGAAGAAGAGTCTCCTTCAGCAACATGACTAGGTAACCCATTCCTTCCCCTCAGTCCTGAGTCTGTCTCTAATTTCCAAATTAACTTTCAACTCCATTTAAGATTTCATCAGAAATACGAAACCTCTTTCAGGAGCAGCGGCTTGAAACTTGCTTCCAGGAGACCTAGTTTCAGGTTTGCTGTATCAAACCCCAAAGTCTCCCCCGGTGTGCCGTGCAGCTTCCTGAGACCTCGTCTCCTGAACCCAAATTCCAAACTGCAAAGTGACTCTGTGTTCCCTTCAGCTTCTGAAATACTTATTCTAAATTAACCATCTTAAAATATGTAAAACATAACCACTGAGGATGTTTAAAACGCTTTAAGAGGGGGCTTTGATAAGTCACCACAGTATTGTTAGAATGGTACCCAGTCGTTACCCACATATACCGCTAGAGGGAGCCCGCCGCAAGCAAACCCGGCTGCCATGGCAACGCACTACACAAGAGCAATCAATTAACAGCACATTGCATTAATTACACTCCCTGTACAAATACATACACACAGATATCACCTATAATTGCTCCCCGTGCATTTTCATACACATTGCATGTCAATATAGGTTATAAAGTAAATGCTTTAAATTATATGCATGTGTGGATGAAGGCTGTATTTGCATCCTGAGTCATTCCAAAAAAAAAAAAAAGGCTTAATATCACAGTAGTGACGTCACAGAGCAACAGTTCCCCTAGAGCCGTGGTTCCCAAGCCTGTTCGTACCCCCTTCCAGATTTACCCCCGGTCCACGTACCCTACCAGTAGACTGGATTCATTTTAACCCCTTTAAAACCAAAGCACTTTATAACATGTACACATTATAATACACATGAACACACATAATATAGGACTTTAATAATAATAATAATAATAATAATAATAATAATAATAATAATAATAATAATAATTGTCCGACAATTGGGGGAACTCTGCTCGCATTTGGATCCAAAACTCGGCCAGCTGTTTTTGTTGGACCTCAGTCTTGAGTCCCACGCTAGTTGAGATGTCCTGGAGGATGTCTTGTTCTTATTGACAAGTCTTGCGGCGTGGGTATTGCAGAGTCCATGTCATGCGAACAGTGAGAGAGTGGGAATGGGACGATCTGTTAAAAAACAGCTTGACCTCAGAGTGAAGTTCAAAGAAACGCGCCAGTGCCTTCCCCCGGTGAAAGCCATGGCACTAACTGAATCACTTTTTGGGCCTTCTCCCTAAGTATAGTGCTGACCATGTCTGCAGCCACAGGTGGTATTAGTTCCTCTGCTATCGTGTGAGGGTTTTCCTGACTTTGCAACTCTGTAGCCTAGTAAGTGTGACGCTTCAAGGACCTTAATATTGTCATCTGCAGCAGCAGAAGAACATAAAACTTTCTAGCAAGCCATTAGCAGCGCGAATCGAGTGGTTTGTCTTTGTGTTCAGGTTTTCTTTCCAGGTGTCTGCATTGAAGACATGGTGTTATTTGATTGGACTTCGCCACATAAAACACACTGTGGCTGAGGGTATTCACCGGCTCCAGTCCAAGTATATTTCTATGTATCTTTCGTCATGTTTATTTTGCTATGGTTTCTGTTTTGTCCCTGGTGTCAAGGTTTCGCTTCACAGGCTGAAAGTCGCTTGTCGAGTCAGTAGTGGTCTGGGCAGTGATTTGAGGAAGTGCGCTGGTACTGGCAACACAGCGTTCGTTCGTTCGCGCATTGCTCTCCTTTTGTTTTACTGCGCCTGTCTTTAAGCACCTGTCCATTTTCACTGGTAGATATTGCTATTATCATGTGAAGTGTATGGTTCTGAAATTGGCTACCAGATTGGACTGTTGCTGGGCAACTGAAACC
Source organism: Polyodon spathula (assembly GCF_017654505.1). Classification (NCBI taxonomy): domain Eukaryota; kingdom Metazoa; phylum Chordata; class Actinopteri; order Acipenseriformes; family Polyodontidae; genus Polyodon; species Polyodon spathula. Next base: position 1,369,196 of record NC_054581.1, on the reverse strand, counting down.
GCGCAGTGCGATGATTGACGGAGAGAGGGCTCGCCACGTCATGCACGTCTTTGTGTTCTCATTGGTACATCTTGAATTAAATTAACTACCTCGTTTAACAAACCAGACACAGTTTAGAAGCTTCATCTTAGAAGCCTGTTAAGAAAATACAAAAAAAAACAACCCAAAATCATATAATCGGCCATTACACAATTTCTTCCACGTACCCCCCAGATAACTCTGGCGTACCCCTGGGGTTACGCGTACCACAGTTTGGGAACCACTGCCCTAGAGGAGAATATACTGATGTCAAGCCAGTACGTTTGTAAATGAACATGAAAACAAGGTAAAGGCGAATCATCCAGATAAAGGTGACGCGCTAACGGATAACGAGACGGAACGTTTGTACAGCCCTGAAACACGACTCTTAAAAAAAAAAAATAACAGAGGGGCCTCTTCAGAGAGATACAGGAAAACAATCCCCATCTCGGGTCTCTGAGACAGTTTAGACAGATGAAATGGTAGCTCTCTTGTTCGGGAGATGACAGAGAAGGAGAAGCGATACCTTTTATTGGACTGACTAAATAATAATTATTCACAAAAAAAAATAATAGAATTATTATTTAGTTAGTCCAATAAAAGGCCTCGCTTCCCTTTCTCTTTGTCTATGAGTTTAGAAACTCCACCTTCGCTCTCGTAGTTTATGACGTCACAGAAACCCTAGATGGAATTATTTATTCTACTCACTGATCCCATCTATATATCTATCTATCTATCTATATATATATATATATATATATATATACTATCTATTTACTATATATATCTATCACATACCATGTGTGTGTGTGTCCTATGGTTACGCTATTAGCATAATATAATTGTACACATGTTTTGGTATAGTATATGTTTCCCACCTAGCATATAGTAACGCAAATAAATTTAAAAGTTGCACGGATATATACTGTCCACTGGAGCGGCTGACTATTTTAAGCAGCGCAGTAAGCTGTTTTTTTTTTTTTTTTTTTTTTTTCGTTTTTTGTTGTATATGCGGTTTCCCTAGCTCTCTCGAAACCGGATTCCGGGGCGGGGCTCTGGCAGCACCGCGGCCGCCCCAGCAGCTCTCTCGACCGGCAGCCGAGTTCTCCGCCTCCCGCAGCAGCAGCAGCAGCAGCCAGCAGCGTATACGTCGTCGGAAAACGTCGAATGTGAATCGTCCTTTTGTTTTGTTTTGTTTGTTATATATATATATATATATAATCTATAATCTAAATTTTTTTTTTTGAACAACCCAGAAATTGTGTGGGTCTTTAATCGTTGCCCAATTGGTAATGCGTTTTATCCAATAACATTTCCAGAAATCCTCAAAGGTCTGAATTTGTTCTCCTATAAACATAAATACTCATTCGCACAAAACACAAAACAAACACACAAAAACAACACACAAAAAACTGTTTAGCATAGCTCAAGTTCAGATTGATACGATGCCCGGGACTCTCCTCAGGGGGGTCGAAAGCAGGGGGGGGTCCCCCAGGGGGGGGGGACAGGGGGAGGACATCCTGTCGCAGGCCAGGCTTCCTTGTTCCATCTCCGCAAGGCGTTTTGGTTTTTGTAAATTAATGACTTTTACAAAAAGGTCCATCACCAATATAGGCTCAACGTCATAAATTCAAAACTAAACAAATTAAAAAAAAGACTGCCCCCTGACGGGAAATAATAATAATAATAATAATAAATTCTCATGTGTTTGCTTCTGATTCTAGGGGAGTCGCTGTGGTCTTCGCGTTGGGTTCTGCACCTTGCTGTAAACTTGTCTGTGCTCGACCGCCGACTTTTTTTTCTTTATTTCATAATATTTATTAGCCTTTGGAAGTATGACGGTGAAACTGGATTTTGAAGAATGCTTAAAAGACTCCCCACGCTTCAGGTAAAACCACATTTTAAGTGAATCATAAAATTTGCCTCAGTGCAGTATTTGTACTGATTGATAATGTTAAGATAGTTAGTGTAATCTGAGCTCTCTTTCCTATGCTGCTAGAGCGCTCTACAGCGTGGAGAGTGGAGCTCTCTTTCCTATACTGCTAGAGCGCTCTGCAGCGTGGAGAGTGGAGCTCTCTTTCCTATACTGCTAGAGCGCTCTGCAGTGTGGAGAGTGGAGCTCTCTTTCCTATACTGCTAGAGCGCTCTGCAGTGTGGAGAGTGGAGTTCTCTTTCCTATACTGCTAGAGCGCTCTGCAGTGTGGAGAGTGGAGTTCTCTTTCCTATACCGCTAGAGCGCTCTGCAGTGTGGAGAGTGGAGTTCTCTTTCCTATACTGCTAGAGCGCTCTGCAGTGTGGAGAGTGGAGTTCTCTTTCCTATACTGCTAGAGCGCTCTGCAGTGTGGAGAGTGGAGTTCTCTTTCCTATACTGCTAGAGCGCTCTGCAGTGTGGAGAGTGGAGTTCTCTTTCCTATACCGCTAGAGCGCTCTGCAGTGTGGAGAGTGGAGTTCTCTTTCCTATACTGCTAGAGCGCTCTGCAGTGTGGAGAGTGGAGCTCTCTTTCCTATACCGCTAGAGCGCTCTGCAGCGTGGAGAGTGGAGTTCTCTTTCCTATACCGCTAGAGCGCTCTGCAGTGTGGAGAGTGGAGCTCTCTTTCCTATACTGCTAGAGCGCTCTGCAGTGTGGAGAGTGGAGTTCTCTTTCCTATACTGCTAGAGCGCTCTGCAGTGTGGAGAGTGGAGCTCTCTTTCCTATACTGCTAGAGCGCTCTGCAGTGTGGAGAGTGGAGTTCTCTTTCCTATACCGCTAGAGCGCTCTGCAGTGTGGAGAGTGGAGTTCTCTTTCCTATACTGCTAGAGCGCTCTGCAGCGTGGAGAGTGGAGTTCTCTTTCCTATACTGCTAGAGCGCTCTGCAGTGTGGAGAGTGGAGTTCTCTTTCCTATACTGCTAGAGCGCTCTGCAGTGTGGAGAGTGGAGCTCTCTTTCCTATACTGCTAGAGCGCTCTGCAGTGTGGAGAGTGGAGTTCTCTTTCCTATACTGCTAGAGCGCTCTGCAGCGTGGAGAGTGGAGTTCTCTTTCCTATACCGCTAGAGCGCTCTGCAGCGTGGAGAGTGGAGTTCTCTTTCCTGTACTGCTAGAGCGCTCTGCAGCGTGGAGAGTGGAGCTCTCTTTCCTATACCGCTAGAGCGCTCTGCAGTGTGGAGAGTGGAGTTCTCTTTCCTGTACCGCTAGAGCGCTCTGCAGTGTGGAGAGTGGAGTTCTCTTTCCTATACTGCTAGAGCGCTCTGCAGTGTGGAGAGTGGAGTTCTCTTTCCTGTACTGCTAGAGCGCTCTGCAGTGTGGAGAGTGGAGTTCTCTTTCCTATACCGCTAGAGCGCTCTGCAGTGTGGAGAGTGGAGTTCTCTTTCCTATACTGCTAGAGCGCTCTGCAGTGTGGAGAGTGGAGTTCTCTTTCCTATACCGCTAGAGCGCTCTGCAGCGTGGAGAGTGGAGTTCTCTTTCCTATACTGCTAGAGCGCTCTGCAGTGTGGAGAGTGGAGTTCTCTTTCCTGTGCCGCTAGAGCGCTCTGCAGTGTGGAGAGTGGAGCTCTCTTTCCTATACCGCTAGAGCGCTCTGCAGTGTGGAGAGTGGAGTTCTCTTTCCTATACCGCTAGAGCGCTCTGCAGTGTGGAGAGTGGAGTTCTCTTTCCTATGCTGCTAGAGCGCTCTGCAGTGTGGAGAGTGGAGTTCTCTTTCCTGTGCTGCTAGAGCGCTCTGCAGTGTGGAGAGTGGAGCTCTCTTTCCTGTACCGCTAGAGCGCTCTGCAGCGTGGAGAGTGGAGTTCTCTTTCCTGTGCCGCTAGAGCGCTCTGCAGTGTGGAGAGTGGAGCTCTCTTTCCTATACTGCTAGAGCACTCTGTAGTGTGGAGAGTGGAGCTCTCTTTCCTGTGCCGCTAGAGAGCTCTGCAGTGTGGAGAGTGGAGTTCTCTTTCCTGTACCGCTAGAGCGCTCTGCAGTGTGGAGAGTGGAGTTATCTTTTCCTTCAGTGCTGCTGAGGTTTTGATAATAAGGTGTTATTGAGATATCTTGATCCTTCCACCTTAAAACCTGAACCTGCTTGCCCTTGGCATTCTTCCTGCAGCTACAGAAGTAACATTTACTTGATAAATAAATAGCTAGCCTGCCAGTGCAGGAATGCTGGGAAATTCTCACCACTTAAACACAGACTGCAGGCAGTTTGGTCATGTTTTCTTATTGGTATTTTTTCTTTCTTCCTATCTGTATCTTATTTTTGTTTCTCTGTCTTTTTCTTTCTATCTCATTTTCTATCTTCTAATTTCTCTCATTTCTTTTTGTTCGTTCTCTCTCTTTCTCTCTCTGTCTGTCTCTCAGAAGGAAGCAGTGTTTCCTGCCTGGGCTGTAAGAGACACTGTGATGATCACACTGCACGTTGCCGAATGCACACTTCCGGATTGCATTGATATTTCCATTCCCCTGTAAAGACATGTACAGCAGGAGGGAGTGCCTCATGATGCATGACATCAGTGTTGAGCTACTGTCCTGCTGTCTGTCTGCTCCGTGCCTTTCTGTGCATGGCCGCCCAATCAGTAGTACTAGCTAAAATGTTTAGCAGTACCTTTGTACTAAAAGCACAGAGAGGTCTGGTAAAGCACAGGGAAGCATTGTAAAGCACAGAGAGGTGTGGTAAAGCACAGGGAAGCATTGTAAAGCACAGAGAGGTGTGGTAAAGCACAGGGAAGCATTGTAAAGCACAGAGAGGTGTGGTAAAGCATAGGGAAGCAATGTAAAGCACAGAGAGGTCTGGTAAAGCACAGGGAAGCATTGTAAAGCACAGAGAGGTGTGGTAAAGCATAGGGAAGCATTGTAAAGCACAGAGAGGTCTGGTAAAACATAGGGAAGCATTGTAAAGCACAGAGACGTCTGGTAAAGCACAGGGAAGCATTGTAAAGCACAGAGAGGTGTGGTAAAGCATAGGGAAGCATTGTAAAGCACAGAGAGGTCTGGTAAAGCATAGGAAAGCATTGTAAAGCACAGGGAAGCATTGCATTCTCCAGACAAGCTCCAAACCAGTTAAAGGCAGCTTTTAAAGAGAAAAAAAACCTCTAAAGTTACAGCAGTATCTAATACCATAGCGAAATCCCTCACACTTTACCATATAGGAATCAAAACTCAACATGGAAGACGATGAAAGAGACATTTGGTGCAAATTTTTGTCATTTCGTTTATTTTAGCATTTATTAGGTCTAAAGCCATAGAAAGGGTTATTTTTAATATGTCTATCTTTGTATTTCCTTGTCTCTTATACAGAAGTATTATCTTTTATATTTTAAGGTTATATATTTACAACCTAGCAGTGTGGGCAGAAATGGTCTACCACAGCCTGCTAGTTCATACAGGCCTCTTACAACCTCCCGTTGCTAGGCAACCTGAGGCGAGCTAGCAGGAAGTTAGCAATGCCGATGCAGTGGGGTGATAAAGACAGGAAGTCAGGGTTACCGCAGCAACAGGAGCCCTTAAAAAGATGTCAAGCCAGTTTTTTCTTTCATATTGAAATTTTCTAGGAACTAGCTAAAAAAAAAAAAAAAAAAAAAAAAAAACAAAAAACCCAAACAACGGTAAAGAAGTTGATTTGAAATATGAGAAGCTCGTTGGAGTGTGAAACGTTGCTGCAGTTCTCTTGTCTGTAAAAACAGCGCTGCTGATACTGACAGGAAGAGCATTTAACCACAGAAATAGCGGTGCTGGGGTGGCGCAACCAATCAGAACTCGCTTTGAATGACAGAAGCAGCTTCAAAAAGAGAGAGTGTGGTTCTTTTTTTTTTTTTTTTTTTAGGCCCTCATGGAAAACCTGTGCGTTTTTGAATCATTTCTTCCACAGCTCTGACCAAAAGTTTTGCATTGCCCTATAGAATTAACTTGTGGTAAAGCATAGGGAAGCATTGCAAAGCACAGAGAGGTCTGATAAAGCATAGGGAAGCATTGCAAAGCACAGACAGGTGTGGTAAAGCATAGGGAAGCATTGTAAAGCACAGAGAGGTCTGGTAAAGCATAGGGAAGCATTGCAAAGCACAGAGAGGTCTGGTAAAGCATAGGGAAGCATTGCAAAGCACAGAGAGGTCTGGTAAAGCATAGGGAAGCATTGCAAAGCACAGAGAGGTGTGGTAAAGCATAGGGAAGCATTGTAAAGCACAGATAGGTGTGGTAAAGCATAGGGAAGCATTGCAAAGCATAGAGAGGTCTGATAAAGCATAGGGAAGCATTGTAAAGCACAGAGAGGTGTGGTAAAGCATAGGGAAGCATTGTAAATAAAGTGTTCACGTCATGGAACTGGAGCAGTCAAGAACAAGGCTTGGAAATGCACGCTCGACTGTGTGTGTGTCTCTCTCGTATTGGAGCACAGTGGATCGTGGAAGTAATGCTGACACATGTTTGATTGACAGGGAGCTCTGTGTGCATCTAAAAGAAATGAACAGTAGATTAAAACTGCCAGTTGAATGACCCTAACCCTCCTGCTTGCATGTGTTCAGGGCAGCCATCGAGACTGTGGAGAGCGATGTAACAGAACTGGAGGCCAAACTGGACAAGGTGAGAAACGTCGGTGATCCCTTTTTTCCCCCGTTTCCCTGAATATTGAATGAATATCTTCTTGGTTCTGTTGCTCCGGTTTGGAGCTGACTCGATCTGTTCCAAATCATGTGACTGTGTGGCCTTTCAGCCCTTCTACTCTCTCGGTCTGTATAGATGGGGGGGAGTAGGCGGGGCTAGCAGAGTCACATGACTTAAATGGAAGGCTGTGTGTCTCCCTGGCATTTAGGGTTCTTCAGACAAGCTCAAATCCGCAGTTTTTGGAGTTTGAGGTTCACACTATTAGCAGACTGGCAGTGCCAGTATTTGAACTGTATTCAGCTGTACATAATTGAAGTGCAAACTGTTGACATATAAATGATCTGTTTTTCCGCTAGCTTTTGAAAGACGTAGTTGAGTAACTGCCATCTTCCATTCCCAGGGCTGTCAATTCAAAACTGTCAACATGTACAGAACAGTTTCAGATAAGAATTAGCAATGCATCTCTAATCACAATCGAGTCAGAGGTTCTCAACATGCAAAGCAGTGACGTCTCACATACAGATGGACAAATGGACAGACACCTCCCTGTATTACTGGGGCGGTGTGGTCCTGTGGCTAAAGACCAGGGCTTGTCACTAGAAGGTCACGGGTTCAAAGCCCACCTCTGCCATTGACTGGCAGTGTGTGACCCTGAGAGAGTCGCTTCACCTCCTTGCGCTCTGCAGATGAGATGTTAAATCAACGCACTATTGGAAGTGACTCTGCATCTAATGCGCAGTTCACAGCCTGCCTCTGGAAAGCGCTGTGTGATGGAGGTCCACTATGAAAGGCGCTATATAAAAATAGATATTATTATTTCTTAGAAGTCCTTAACGACTTACAGTTGTTACAAAAGATCACACTGCAGATAATTCAATAAAATCAGTGGTAAGAGCAAATTTAAATGAAAGAAAATAAATACAGTAATTAAAGAGAGATTGTGACTAAGAGCAGTTCATCTTAAAATGTTTCTTTATGAGAGCAAATTCCATTAAGAGCAGCTGCAATCAATTTGTAACTTCAAAGAACAATTACAAAAAATAGGTTAATACACATACCTTTTAAGAGTAAAATCAAATACAAGTTACAGAGAATATATGGCTGGATTCCTGTGATGTGATAGTTCTGCTGAATAATGTAACCTGTGTGTGTGTGCCCAGCTTGTGAAGCAGTGCAACACCATGCTGGAGTCGGGACGTGTGTATTGCCAAAACAGCCGTCAGTTTGTGGCTGGGGTTCGAGAGCTTGGACAGCACTCCAGAGGGGACGACATGATGAGGGTGAGATCCTGCACCTGTCATTATTATTATTATTATTATTATTATTATTATTATTATTGGTTTATTTGGCAGACACCTTTACCAGTACAAGGTTACAGTGCAAATACAGTGGAGTTTACAGTCAGTGCAAATAATAACACTGTTAGAATACAATATGAACTGGGATGCAACAAGTTAGTATCACAGCGAGTTATCTCTACAGTGACAGATTAGCAGTGCAAGGGTAGCGCATCAGCTGAGGATCCAGTAACGTGGTGCTGAGGTCAGGCGAGTCCAGGGCAGAGCAGGAGGGGCGGATCAGGAGATCTGTCCAGTGCAGCTCATTTCAACAGTGTTAGTTATTGTAGTTAACAAAACAGGGATGCTTCTGTTGCATAGCAGTTTTTGATACCTGTAATGGATCTGCATTGAGAGAATCGTAAAATACAGCTGTGTACATTAGGACTGGTATGGAAATAAGACTCCTATTGCACAGCAGTTTCACCCCAGTCCGGATTTTACTACCAACTTGATCAGCCCCCGTAGGTAAAAAGCTCAGGTGTGTCTTATTATTAAACTCAAAGTCAAACCGCTGTGCAACGGGAGTCTTATTCCCAGCCCTATATTACAGAAGCTGCGCTGCCATTAGCTGTGTAGGGCTCCAGCGTGCAGTTTTGAAAGAAGTGCGTGTTACGGCAAACGTTTTCATTGTAAAACCCACATCTGGCGCCACACGAGGTTAAAGACAGTTCTCGGTTTGCTTGCCTTGCTTTCCAGGGATGTTCCTGTTTTGCTTTACCTGGGTCACCTCGCTGGCTGAAAGTATGCTCTTCCGCACTCCTGTCCTAAGTCTTAAAAAAAAAAAAACCAAACACGTTGCTTTTGTTTCACAGGAATGCCTGGATAAGTTTTCCAGCAAGCTGAATGTGATGATTGAGGCCCAAGGGGTGAGTAGGGCTGTGAAGGGAGGCTAAGATTATGCAGTGCTGTAGTTCAGCCTCCAACTCTGATCCTGTAGAGCTACTGGTTTTCGTTTCAAACGGTCTACTTCACTGCACCAATTACTGGCTTAATCAGTCCAGATTAACACGTGTTCCAGATCTTTATAATGAAGAGACACCTTGAAATCCTGCAGGACTGGGGCGCTGCAGGGCCAGGGCTGGAGACACCTGGACTAGGCTGATGGTAATAAGACTCCTATTGCATAGCAGTTTCATTCCAAGTTTTAATATGTGTTTGATTAGCCAGGGTGTGTCTAGGTAACACGCTCTGGCGTGTCATATTATTAAGCTCATAGTAAAACCAGGAATGGATCAAACCGCTGTGGAACGGGAGTCTTATTTGCATTCCTGTATTCAAAGTTGAAAGTCTGTCGATTTACATTGTGAGGTTTGTGTTTTAGGAGCTCATTGAAACGACCCAGAAATCCGTCAAGCAGCAGATCCAGAATTTTGTCAAAGAGTGAGTATTTCAAATCGGTTTCTTTTAAAAAGCAGTTCTAGCTGACTAAATCGTTCATTAATATTGAGGGCATGGAGGCTGGCGGAGGCTGTCCTGTCTTTGAGTGGAGATCTCGGCTGAGTTTCTTTTGTCTGGGTTTTCAGGGATGTGAAGCGATTCAAAGACACCAAGAAGGAGTTTGACAAGAGCAGCGAGAATCTGGAGAACTCGCTGATCCGCAACGCACAGGCTCCGCGCAACAAGCAGCACGAGGTGGACGAGGCCAGCAGCGCCCTGCTCACAGCCAGGAGGGCCTTCCGCAACGAGGCGCTCGACTACGTGCTGCAGGTGAGCAGCACAGCGCCACCTAGGGCCCGGAAAGACTGCATTGCACAAGGGCTTCTCAACTATGGATTTTTTAAAATTTTTAAAATGGTTTGCCCTGAAATAATTTTGAAAAAAAGCATTATAAAATAGATACGTAGGTAAAAAAGTTGGTACAGTTGTGAACGCTGTGACTGAATGCTAGTCACTGCAGTCTGTTGGTCTCCATGTAAGCTCTTTGCTATGCTTTTACTATGAGAAACTTTTATAAGGGTTAGTTTATCATGGTTTGTTTATTGATATGCTTTACCAGACCTCTCTGTGCTTTACAATGCTTCCCTGTGCTTTACCAGACCTCTCTGTGCTTTACAATGCTTCCCTGTGCTTTACCAGACCTCTCTGTGCTTTACAATGCTTCCCTGTGCTTTACCAGACCTCTCTGTGCTTTACAATGCTTCCCTATGCTTTACCAGACCTCTCTGTGCTTTACAATGCTTCCCTGTGCTTTACCAGACCTCTCTGTGCTTTACAATGCTTCCCTATGCTTTACCAGACCTCTCTGTGCTTTACGATGCTTCCCTATGCTTTACCAGACCTCTCTGTGCTTTACGATGCTTCCCTATGCTTTACCAGACCTCTCTGTGCTTTACAATGCTTCCCTATGCTTTACCAGACCTCTCTGTGCTTTACAATGCTTCCCTATGCTTTACCAGACCTCTCTGTGCTTTACGATGCTTCCCTATGCTTTACCAGACCTCTCTGTGCTTTACGATGCTTCCCTATGCTTTACCAGACCTCTCTATGCTTTACGATGCTTCCCTATGCTTCACCATGCTTTCACTGTGCTTTATTACACTTTCATATGCCAGAACATTAAACTGACTCGTAATGCACTAAATACGAATGCATTATTTACAGAAATGGTGTAAAGTAGTATTTTTTTGGTAAGTGAACAGTTTTCGTGTGTGTGTGTGTGTTTTTTTAAAACATTTTTTTAATTTTATTTTTCTAGATCACCGTCATTGAATCAAAGAAAAAGACTGAAGTTTTATCGTCTGTGAGTAAATTCTTCAACGCATTTCTATAAACAAGCCCCTGTCAATAACAGACACCCCGAAGCCAACAAAATAACCCTGTGACCTGTGCTTCCGTTTGCTGTATCGGTCTCGTACGTGCAGTTGTGAAAGACACACACGTTTTATTTACCATAAGACCACGAGGAAACTGACGAGCGAGAGACGGCCATTCGGCCAACTGTGGCCTGTCCTAGGCGATTGATCTTAAAACTTTCTCAAGTGTCTTTGTTTCCTTTAGAAATGCATCGTCTCTGCAGTGCATTGTGGGATTGTAGTCCTGGGCAGGGAGTGTTAGCTCTGATTTAAAGTCATCAAAGAACTACACCTCCCAGTTTCCTCAGCGCTAGCTCGGGTTAGGGTTAAGGAAAGGTCACAGAAACTGATGCGTTTTGTCAGTTTTGCTACATTGTCGGTCTGCGGCCAAAAATGTCAGCACCCCGGATGAGAGGAAAATGAGTTTCCGATCGGCTTCCAAAACACGGAAGCGAACCGCCATTGAGCGGTACTCGGTTGTAAAGGTGAGGGAAGGACAGCGTTTCTCGTTTTGAAACCAGCACACTGATACATAGCTGTGTTTTGGTTTATTTAATGCCGTTCGTTTTGGCCTGGCCTCTAGAGGAGGCTCGGTGGTCCAGCGGTTAGAGAAAGGGGTTTGATACCAGGAGGTTCAAATCCCGGCTCAGCCGCTGACTCCCTGTGTGCGGGACCCTGAGCGAGTCACTGAACCTCCTTGTGCTCCGTCCTTGAGACGCAAAACAAACGAGGTCCTATTGGAAGAGACTCTGCAGCAGCAGCAGCAGTTGTTGATGATGCAGAGTTCACCCCTCTAGTCTCTGTAAGTCGTTTTGGATAAAAGCCTCTGCTGAATGACTCATTAATATTAATAATAGTCCTGTAGCAGGTTTGCACTGTAATGAGATCCTGTGTCTTGCAGATGTTGTCCCTGGTTGAGGCTCAAGCCACGTTCTTCGCTCAGGGATACGATTGCTTCAAAGAACTGGAGGAGTACCGGAAAGATCTCGCAGGGCAGGTAAGACTTTGCATTGTAAAGACAGCTCCGCGCCAAGCGACGGTCAGCCACAGACACAGGGATACATGTAACCCTTTGCAGTCCGGTTATTCAGCGTTTGTCAGGCGTGTCGGGTCCAGTTTATTTTCACACGCGCTGTTTAAAATGTTTTTTTGTCAGAGTAAAACAGGTTTTAAAAGGCATTGAATCACAAAAGGACACTCAGTACTGCATCTCCAGACAAGCCCCACCCCTTGCTCGCTGTTCACATACCTCTTTACAGACGTGCATACTGATAAATCCTCTCCTGATCACTCGTTTTATCACCAGACTCTTCAACAATGCGATCCAAGTCATTATTTTATTACTGTATCATCTCAAAGCTCTGCAGATGTCTGTGATATTCTCTGAGCGCTGGATGCAGAAGCAGCTGTCTCTTGTTTGTGTCCGCGTTGTCTCTGTGGTGCATGGGGCAACTCGAGACCTGTGCTTGACGTCTTTTTGATGATGTCGGGCTGCAAAGGGAAAACTGTAATGTCAGACCTGGTCCGACAACAGACCCCAAAGGGTTAAGTTCGTCATGTTCGGTACGCATAATCATGTTCGTTTTTTTGCGTAATATAACCCTAACCTTTTTCTGCCACAATTGTGTACTTGCATATATCATGCAAAAGGATTTCCGTGTTGTAACGTTGTGTGAGCACGCGTGTGTTCGCTGTGTAGCTACCGTGGAAACACACAGTGGAAAGTGTCACCCTAGTTTCAGTGCCCCTGTTTATTAGCGGAGACTGGAGCAGGATAGCTGGCCTGTTCCCAAAGGGGACAGAGTTATTCACAATGTTTTAGGTAAGTGAAGAAATCCTCTTCAGATGTGTGATAATCGTTGGTAAAGCACCGGAAGCTGACTTGTGCAACGTGAACACGAAATCCAAACACATAGGGTAGCACAGTCAAGTCAATTAGAATTGTAACTGTGTCATTTGTAGTGCATTTCAATTACAATATAATTGTAATTGCAATTACAGTTGTAATTTGTAATGTATTTCAGTTTGTGTAATTGTGTCAATTCAATTGAAATTGTGTAATTTGTAATGTGTTTCAATTGAAATTGTGTAATTTGTGATGTGTTTCAATTGCAAGGTGATTGCAGTGGAACCTTGGCACGTCTGCATATTTGTAATTACACTGTGTAATTGATCAATTACCGTTCACTTATTCATTCATTTGATCGTTATTGTATTTTCTACCAGTTTTAATGACCCCTGTTTGTTTGTAAAGCAAGATGCCAGTTGTGTAGAGAGTTGCTGTGTTTGTACGTGTGATCGCTGCAGAGTTAGTTAAGATAAATAAATCGAGTGAACTTGTTAATGTGGGTAATTGTTAGGGTTTTCGTGTAATTGGAATTGAAGATAGTAGATAGAATCTGAATTTCAGCAGATAATTGTAAGTGTAGTTCATTGACCCAGGTCTGGACTGGTAACCCATCACCTGTTAAAGACAACAGAGAAACTCTCTTCTCTACACTAGACTGGCTGTGATGGCAACTCTCTTCTCTCACACATGTTGTGCTTGGGGCTGCCTGGGCTTGTCCCGCAGCGTTGTCTGTGCTGCAGGCAGGAAGGGCTGCTCTGTGCTTACAGTCCTCAGCTCAGCCACTTCCTGGTGAAATGTGTTTTGTGATGAGCTGCCGTTGAGGACTCTGCCCCCTGTTGGCGAGATGAGGTTAAAAGCCCTACCGCCTCCCAGTGTAATCAATGCAGTAGTTTTTGTATCAGTTCTCCAGCACAAATGGGCATATTTTTTGTAGTAGTGCTCTGTTTCATTTGCCAGGTTTTCAATATATTCAATATTTAGAAACATCTGCTGTTTAATAGCTAGAGAACACGTTTCATTTCGAAAGAGACAACGCTGTTTATTTATTTACCCTGAGAAAAATACATCCCTAACTAGGACGATAAGTTCAGGAGCTTCAGCTCCTGCCCGTGATGCCTTTCATTTAAGAGAGACACCAATTTCGATCTCAGAATTTTGTAACCTCGATTGCTATTTCTTGGGTTGAAAACTAACAGGGAGGGCTCTCTGACACACACACACACACACAAATGCCTGTTTGTGAAAAGTGAGACAGGAAGGTGAGCCCTTCCTGTTTCCTGTTTGCGATTTGACCGTTGACCCTGACACAGCGACGTTCGGGTTATCAGTGCGTGTACAGCTTCGACTTTTCCAGTGCGTATAAAATAACGTCCGAGAGTCATCCATCGCCTGTGGTACCCAGTGCGCCGCTAAAATGCTTCCCCACCCCACTACATCTTAAAATCTCGCGGTTGGCTACACATTTTAATAATATAATTTTTTTTTTTTTTTTCTTCCCAGCTCCATCACCTGGTACTTAACTGTGCGCGAGATAAGAGAGACATGGAACAGAGGCACGTCACGGTCAAGCAGAAGGTAGACCGTCCATTGCGATCCCAGCATGAACCCCCAGCCAGCAGAACCATCATTCCAGTTCCTGTTTAAAATCAGTTCCACTTCCTTCAAAAGAATCAGAATCGACATTTTAGAGACAATAAATAATAATAATAATAATAATAATAATAATAATAATAATAATAATAATAATAATTGGGAAAAAAATTTTAACGCTGCCAATCGCGACTTAAATTTTAACAGAACGCTTGATTGCGTGGGAATGGGGAATTGGGAATTGATTTTTTTAAGGGAATTGGATTTAAACAAGTAGGACTTAACCTTTTTTAAAAAGTAGGAATTGACCCTGAGTTACCAGCATCTTCAACTAAAACCTTAATTAAGACCACTTTCCCTACCCCCTACCCCTAACCCGAACCTTGTACCATCGAATCTCCTCTGACAGGTCCAGTCTCACTTACAATACTGCATGAGAACAGCCTGTAAACACAGCTCCCATTCACCAGAATCTTCAGAACTAACATCGCAATAGGAGAATTAATTAACATGCATGCAGGGGGGAACAGAAGTTCCTTCCCCTGGGGGTATGGGGACCGATATTGGGTTACAAAGGGACTAGACAGCCTCGCTCGTTCCCTTCAAATCACGTGACAGATCACGTGACCTCCCAGTAGCCCATAGCTGATTTTTAGCTTTTTAAGCAGTTGGTTGTCTGAGATATTTTCCTGCAGTTTCCCCTGCGCTAATGCAAGATGGCCAAAATGCTGTTGGTTTCCGCAGCTTGGTGAGAACGGTTTCCTCGGAAGCCAATTTGCAAGCTGTTTCGATTGTTATCTGTTTGTGATCTCGTTATTGTCCCTTCGTCGTTTTGTATTGAGCAAGGTGAGGTTTCCGAAACCAGACTGAGATGACCTTTTGCCATTATGCGCGTGTTTCTCGTATAAAAGCTGACAGTTACTAAATGATCCGTTGCATACAGCCTTAGCGATTCTAGATTTGTGTTTTGCTGCCGACTATAAAGGCGCTGTAAGGACGGCGCCGCTGTGATTTTGGATTTGATCTGTGCTGTTCTACTGCAGGATATTTCCTATGACGACTCGATGACTGAGTTCAACCCTGATGCTCGAAACAGCGTCGCCATGGAAGGATACCTCTACAAACGAGCCAGCAACGCCTTCAAAACCTGGAGCAGGTCAGTACAGGAGAGAGGGCGAGATTTCATCACCAACTCGCCAACCATGCCCAGACGGTACTCGTTTTGTTTCCCAGTAATTGCCTTTAACCCCCTGTTAAAGGTCCGACGTTACAGTTTTCCCTTTCCAGTCCGATGTCTGGACCCTGTCCCACGTCATCAGAAAGACGTCAAGCCCAGGTCTGTAGTCGTTTTTTCCTCAGGAAAAAGCCGACAAAACCTTTCAATGGCCGAGTCCAAAAGGGAAAAAAGGGTGTATCTCGTAGCCCTGGTGCACCACAGAGACGACGGTGGAAATGTTCTCACTTTTAGTGGTTTAGAGGAGTTAGTGGTTCAACTTTGATAAATTTTGTTTTCCCTTTTCTTTCCTAGACGCTGGTTTTCAATCCAAAACAACCAGCTGGTTTACCAGAAGAAACTTAAGGTGAATTTTTATTTATTTATTTTTTAAGTGTGGGGCGGGGGACCTTATTCTGTGTAACACAGGAAGGTTTCAGTTGTGGTCACCTCACTACAAAAAGGATACTGCTGCTCTAGAAAGAGCGCAAAGAAGAGCGACCGGAATTATTCCGGGCTTAAAAGACGTGTCATATGCAGACAGGCTAAAAGAATTGAATCTGTTCAGTCTTGAACAAAGAAGACGATCTGAATCAAGCATTCAGAATCCTAAAAGGTATTGACGATGTCGACCCAGGGGCGCTCGATCTGAAAAAAGAAACAAGGACCAGGGATCACAAACGGAGATTAGACAAAGGGGCATTCAGAGCAGAAAATAGGAGGCACTTTTTTACACAGAGAATCGTGAGGGTCTGGAATCAACTCCCCAGTAATGTTGTTGAAGCCGACACCCTGGGATCCTTCAGGAAGCTGCTTGATGAGATTCTGGGATCAATAAGCTACTAACAACCAAACGAGCAAGATGGGCCGAATGGCCTCCTCTCGTTTGTAAACTTTCTTATGAGCTACACGGGTCTCACATGGGCAGTTTGAAAATGTTTCATTGTGAAAACGTAGTGGTAGGGCTAAAGGAAGTTTTCAGTTTCCATGGCTTATCCTCAGGAAGTCGGTTATGCTTGCACTTCCTTGGTCAGCAGTGGAGAGGAGATCTGGCTGGTTAAGGACAGGAAGCCGCTGAATCAGTGGGGGGACAGTTTCACTCTCCAGGCGACCCAAGGAAGAGCAGCACTGTCTGCAGGTTTAGTACTCAGATTTCTGTAACGTGGTGTTCGAAGATAAAGTATACATATTAGAATTAGAATATCTTGTTAATGAGTCATTTAGCAGACGCTTTTATCCAAAGCGACTTCCAGAGACTAGGGGGGGTGAACTCTGCATCATCAACAACTGCTGCTGCTGCTGCAGAGTCTCTTCCAATAGGAGCTCGTTTGTTTTGCGTCTCGTCCGAAGGACGGAGCACAAGGAGGTTCAGTGACTCGCTCGGGGTCCCACACACAGGGAGTCAGCGGCTGAGCCGGGATTCTCCTGGTATCAAGCCCCTTTCTTTAACCACTGGACCAAGTCTGAATCTGTCCCTCGAATGTGATCTTCTCAGTGGCGTGCGCCAGGCTTTGTTCATGGGGTGGTGTGTGTGTGTGATTCCAGGATGCAGTGACAGTGGTTGTGGAAGATGTCAGGCTCTGCACAGTGAAGCAATGCCCGGACAACGAGAGGCGCTTCTGCTTTGAGGTCGTGTCGCCTTCCAAGTGAGTAGAACCGTTCGTGCACTTTTGCACCCCCTTGTGGCCAGCCAGAGAACTGCAAACTATATTTTTAACTCTTTCAGTTGAGTAAATTAGCTTCAAATTTCTTTCCAAGGGTAGCTTCAAAAATGAACTGCGTGGTTCTTATTGCTTATAAATAATAATAATAATAATAATAATAATAATAATAATAATAATAATAATCAGAAGTCGCTCAGTTGCATTGATCAAGTTTTATTTAGTTTTGCTGGCAATACACTAGCTGTGCGTATAGAGACTGTGCTCTGTGTGTATAGTGACTGCTGTGTGAATAGTAGCTGTCTCTTTTGTCGCTGTGTTTCAGGAGCTGTCTCTTGTCTCGCTGTGTTTCAGGAGCTGTCTCTATCGCTGTGTTTCAGGAGGTGTCTCTTGTCGCTGTGTTTCAGGAGCTGTCTCTTGTCTCGCTGTGTTTCAGGAGCTGTCTCTTGTCTCGCTGTGTTTCAGGAGCTGTCTCTATCGCTGTGTTTCAGGAGCTGTCTCTTGTCTCGCTGTGTTTCAGGAGCTGTCTCTATCGCTGTGTTTCAGGAGCTGTCTCTATCGCTGTGTTTCAGGAGCTGTCTCTTGTCTCGCTGTGTTTCAGGAGCTGTCTCTATCGCTGTGTTTCAGGAGCTGTCTCTTGTCTCGCTGTGTTTCAGGAGCTGTCTCTATCGCTGTGTTTCAGGAGCTGTCTCTATCGCTGTGTTTCAGGAGCTGTCTCTTGTCTCGCTGTGTTTCAGGAGCTGTCTCTTGTCTCGCTGTGTTTCAGGAGCTGTCTCTTGTCTCGCTGTGTTTCAGGAGCTGTCTCTTGTCTCGCTGTGTTTCAGGAGCTGTCTCTTGTCTCGCTGTGTTTCAGGAGCTGTCTCTTGTCTCGCTGTGTTTCAGGAGCTGTCTCTTGTCTCGCTGTGTTTCAGGAGCTGTCTCTTGTCTCGCTGTGTTTCAGGAGCTGTCTCTTGTCTCGCTGTGTTTCAGGAGCTGTCTCTTGTCTCGCTGTGTTTCAGGAGCTGTCTCTATCGCTGTGTTTCAGGAGCTGTCTCTATCGCTGTGTTTCAGGAGGTGTCTCTTGTGTGACTATGTTTCAGGAGCTGTCTCTATCGCTGTGTTTCAGGAGCTGTCTCTTGTCTCGCTGTGTTTCAGGAGCTGTCTCTTGTCTCGCTGTGTTTCAGGAGCTGTCTCTATCGCTGTGTTTCAGGAGCTGTCTCTTGTCTCGCTGTGTTTCAGGAGCTGTCTCTTGTCTCGCTGTGTTTCAGGAGCTGTCTCTTGTCTCGCTGTGTTTCAGGAGCTGTCTCTTGTCTCGCTGTGTTTCAGGAGCTGTCTCTATCGCTGTGTTTCAGGAGCTGTCTCTATCGCTGTGTTTCAGGAGGTGTCTCTTGTGTCGCTGACTGTTTCAGGAGCTGTCTCTATCGCTGTGTTTCAGGAGCTGTCTCTTGTCTCGCTGTGTTTCAGGAGCTGTCTCTTGTCTCGCTGTGTTTCAGGAGCTGTCTCTATCGCTGTGTTTCAGGAGCTGTCTCTTGTCTCGCTGTGTTTCAGGAGCTGTCTCTTGTCTCGCTGTGTTTCAGGAGCTGTCTCTTGTCTCGCTGTGTTTCAGGAGCTGTCTCTATCGCTGTGTTTCAGGAGCTGTCTCTTGTCTCGCTGTGTTTCAGGAGCTGTCTCCTGCAGGCTGACTCGGAGAGACAGCAGCAGGCCTGGATCCTGGCGGTTCAGAACAGCATCGCTACGGCCTTCCAAGAGCACAGAGAGGACAGCACAGGATCGGTGAGCCGAGCCTTAAAACTACGAGGCACCGGCACAATAGCGGGCTTGATCACATTAGAAACACTCTAGCTGCTGGGGGGGAATTGCTGCAGTGAGAGGAGGGAGAGAGGAGGGGATAATTGGGTGTGCTAAATCTTAGAATTTTTTTTTACATTTATTTCATAGAATGGGTTTTATTTACAGCGTGCATGCTTTGATTTCCTTTCCATCTTTTTTCATACAGTCTTTTTATGTATTAAAGCGTTGTCATTTTACTGCCCTCTGCTGGCTGTGGCGGTGAACTGCAGGCTGGCCAGCATGTGTTGCCTTATTTATTTATTTCTTTTGTGATTGACAGCGTCTGGAGCGAACAGCCTCGGTTTCAGGAGGGGGCGGAGCAGGGCTGGAATTCCCCGGCCAGACTCGGGAGAGCGTCGACAAGCAGGCCCTGGAGCAGGTGCAGCGTATCCGTGGCAACGACCAGTGCTGTGACTGCGGGGAGCCCAACCCGGACTGGGCCAGCATTAACCTGGGAATCACTCTGTGCATCGTCTGCTCCGGGATACACAGGTACTGGAGGCTGCGTCCTCCCTGACAGGAACAGAGACACCTTCCCGCTGGGCAGAGCGAGTCTCACTCAGAGTCGAGCTAACAAATTAAGACAAGCTTTGTCTCCTTCTTCCATTCCTTATCGGAGTACCCCATTGCTTCTGGAGTTTTGATTTGCTGTGCGTACGAAATCAAACCACTGGAACTGAATCTTGAATGAGAAAAGGAACACACAGCCACAAGTGATAAGATGCAGGAGACTTTTTAGAAGCTGTTTGAGATGCCTGATCTCTCTCTCTCTCTCCTCTGCCAGGAAGCTTCCCATGTACGGCGTGCAGCTGTTAATTATTTCCCCACTGCTACACTAACCTGTACTGCTTGGATCCATGTGTGATCTTTTTTTTTTTTTTTTTTTCCTGAAAATATGCAGGGTAATTTTGTCCTGTGTGGCTAATAGCATATCTGTTGTTATTAATATATATATGGTTCAACCTAACCTGGCCTGGCTGTCGTCATGGTCACAGAAACACAATATAAATACAGTGCATGTTGTATGCAGTATACATTGCCTGTCCACTTTATTAGGAACAGTCTATGCCGATGGAATTTGAAGTCGGACAGAATTAAATATGGAAATTAGGTTGACCATGTGATGTGACATCCTTGCAGCTCTATGAAGCGGTGGGCGTAGCACAACTGCAAACAGTCTACCAGGAATGGGTTAAAATCTACAGGTGTGGCATCACCTAGAATTTTAGGATTGAGATTTAAAAAAAAAATAAAAAATATATGAACATAATTTAATAATCATGTAATCAAAGAAACTACAAAAATGATGTTGCAACTACAAAAACGACATTGCAGGTGTCTGGAAAACTACAAAGCGTTCATGATGTTAACATAACATTATCCAGCAGCTTTCATTGGACTTTAGGAAGCAACATTAGTTCGTTCTATAGGTTGATGCAAACTCTGTACCCAGAGCTGGAAGGAGGCGTGATTGTAAAGGGATCTGCTTCCACAGTATGAAGCACAGTCCTGTTGGTCTGGCTGCTCCAAGAGTCCCAGGATGCATCAGCCAAGAGAGACGCAAAGCAGAGGGGAAAATACACTTGCTGAAATTTGCAATGATAATGAGTGAAGGGGTCTAGACACCTTCCATCACCTCGTGGAGTCTGGACCGTGTCCATGGCAGGCGCTGACCTGATCGTAGGCTCCATTCCTAATAAAGTGGCCCGGCAGCACTACCCTGTTGAGGTTGTGGTTTGACTGACTCTCTTTTTGTGTGACTCGCTGCAGGAGTCTGGGGGTTCATTTCTCCAAAGTGCGATCGCTGACCCTCGATTCCTGGGAGCCGGAACTGATGAAGGTGAAAACCCCCTTTTCAGATTAGGAAGACAGCTGCCCTTATAAAATGTTCCCACAGTAACAGCACAGCGAAGTGTAATACAGCACAGTGACAGCATGGTAAAGCACAGACAGGTCTGGGAAAGCGCAGGGAAGCATTGTAAAGCACGGAGATATCAGTTATCAAGCAAATTAATTGATCCAAAGTGGCAGATCCCTAATTGGCTTGTGAATGTTATCTGTAACCCTAAACCCCCCCAACCCCGCTCGACACCCCACCCCTCTGATAACCCTAACCCCCCCCCCCCCCCCCTCCCCCACCCTCTCTCTCTGTGTCTCAGTTAATGTGCGAGCTGGGAAACAGCACCATGAACGGTATCTATGAGGCCCGTATCGATGAGATGACCATCAAGAAACCACATTCTGGGAGCCCCAGGTAGGAACTCTGCACAGTGACCTGGGCTTCAGAAACTTCCTACTGTCTGCAAGCTTCAGTAACACTGATGAAGCACTGGAGCCCAAACGCTGCTCTGCTCGACTCAGTTTAGTTTCAATAACACTGATGAAGACACTAGAGCCCAAACGCTGCTCTGCTTGACTCAGTTTAGTTTCAGTAACACTGATGAAGGCACTAGAGCCCAAACGCTGCTCTGCTTGACTCAGTTTAGTTTCAGTAACACTGATGAAGGCACTAGAGCCCAAACGCTGCTCTGCTTGACTCAGTTTAGTTTCAGTAACACTGATGAAGGCACTAGAGCCCAAACGCTGCTCTGCTTGACTCAGTTTAGTTTCAGTAACACTGATGAAGGCACTAGAGCCCAAACGCTGCTCTGCTTGACTCAGTTTAGTTTCAGTAACACTGATGAAGGCACTAGAGCCCAAACGCTGGTCTGCTTGACTCAGTTTAGTTTCAATAACACTGATGAAGGCACTAGAGCCCAAACGCTGCTCTGCTTGACTCAGTTTAGTTTCAGTAACACTGATGAAGGCACTAGAGCCCAAACGCTGGTCTGCTTGACTCAGTTTAGTTTCAATAACACTGATGAAGGCACTAGAGCCCAAACGCTGCTCTGCTTGACTCAGTTTAGTTTCAGTAACACTGATGAAGGCACTAGAGCCCAAACGCTGCTCTGCTTGACTCAGTTTAGTTTCAGTAACACTGATGAAGGCACTAGAGCCCAAACGCTGCTCTGCTTGACTCAGTTTAGTTTCAGTAACACTGATCTCCACGTGACTGACTTTGCGGCCAGAGAAGACCGACAGAGAGGAGAGAGTGACCAGGTCACAGTGAGGACTCCTCCCTCTCTCTCTCTCTCTCTCTCGCTCTCTCTCTCTCTGCGTTTCTCAGGCAGGAGAAGGAAGCCTGGATCCGCTCCAAGTACGTCGAGAAAAAATTCATCCAGAAGCTTCCAGAGACGGGACGCCCCCTGCGCCGGTCCAGTGCCCGTCGGAACCGGGCCAACACCCAGGAGCGTCCCAGCGCCAGACCTCCCCTGAAACCCAAACCGGGCCGTGCCACCCTGCCCCGACTCGCAGGTACCACAAACACTCGCAGTGATTTATTTTGCAAAAAATCGACTCCCAGGTGCGCCACACGCTGGCTGTCCTAATGCTTCTGAAGTGAAGAATAAGGGTGATTTTGTAGATGTTGAATACAGACTGTATAGAGTCCTCGGAGCACATCCACAATGGCAAAGGGAAACCAAGAGAGGGCAGCATTGCCCTGTAGATCTGATCTGTTATTTGTATCATTATTATTGATGTATTTGGCAGACGCCTTTCTCCACAGGTGTTACAGGGCAGCACAGGGCTACAATGCAGGCTTCGTATTTAAACGCAGTTTACAGTCAGTGCAAATAATGTCACTGCTAGAATATGAACTAGAATATGAACTTTAGACAAGAACAAGGGTCTTGAAATGAATGCGAGCTGAGATAGGGAGCCAGTGGAGGGTGCGAAGCAGAGGGGAAGCGAGGTTGGGAGAGAAGGGGGGCGGACAGGCGAAGCAGGGAGGGCAGCAACTGATCCAGTGTGTTTCTCTCAGGGTTACCCAGCAGTAGCTCGGCCAGCAGCCTGAGTTTGAGCCGCAGCAGTCCAGCTTCTCCCAGAGGTAAGAGACCCTTCAGAGGCCTCGGAGTGGCTCAAATGGGACGACTTTTTAATTCATAAAATTGATTTCTTTTTAATTTTTTTATTACTTCCAATTGTATAAATGTTTTCGATTTTTCGAGGAAAGGCGCTGTAGAAATGAGTCGATGCTTTTATCCAAAGCGACTTACAGAGACTAGAAGGGTGAACTCTGCATCATTAACTACTGCTGCTGCGGTCTGCTGCCACCTGGTGGTCGTGGTTCGCTCTCCTGTGAAGGGCGGTGCTGTGGGAGGGTGATTTCAGTCTGTGTGTCTTGCAGATGGGGAGGAGGACCCGGTTGAAGACAGGGCGGACCGAGAGGATGATCTGAGCGCGCTCCACCCCGGGGCTCTGCTCTTCCGGGCCGCGGCGCTTCAGAACTTCCCCGTGATGGCGGACGCGCTGGCACACGGGGCCGACGTCAACTGGGTCAACGCCGCTGAGGAGAACAGCAGCCCGCTGATCCAGGCCGTGAGCGCGGTACGAGAGAGTGGACCCTCTCCCCTCATCGCTCGCCCTCCCTGACCTGGACCCTGCTTATACAGGCCACGAGTGCGCTGACCTCTCTCTGTCTCTCTCTCTCTCTCTCCTCCTCTATTCCAGAATTCCCTGGTGGCCTGCGAGTTCCTGCTTCAGAACGGAGCGAACGTCAATCAGACCGATGCTCGGGGGCGGGGCCCCATCCACCACGCCACGACCCTGGGGCACACAGGGTGAGAATATACCACCTTGCACCCAGCACTGAGAGTACACCCATACTTGTGTTTTTAATAGTATGAATCACAAATATTGTTATCAGGGCAGCAGTAGCTCTGTGTCTGCTGCAGGGGGTGCTGCGCAGGACCAGGTCTATTAGGGTTTTACAGCAGAGCATCTCCTTGGCAGCTCTTGCAATATTGAATTAACTGGCAACAGTACAGACGGCAGGAAAGCTGAGGAGCCTGTAGGGCAGGGGTGGCCAACGCTGGCCCTTTCGCTCCTGGTCTTTGTTCCAGCCCTGTTCTAAACTGTTCGATCTGAACCAGTCCGGACCCTGGAGTAGGTAATGAACGCATGTTAGCTGTTAAACCCGGAGTGGAATAACCCTCCTGGACCGGGATTGGACGCCCCTGCTGTGCGGGGAGTGCTGAGCGGTGTGCTGTGTTGTCGGCAGGCTGGTGTGTTTGTTCCTGAAGAGGGGAGCGGATCAGAGCGCCCGGGACGGGGACGGCAAAGACCCCCTCACCATCGCCATCGACAACGCCAATGCAGACATAGTCACGCTGTGAGTAGAGCAGGGAAGAGGGAGGAGCCTGGTAGAGCAGGGAGGAGCCTGGTAGAGCAGGGAAGAGGGAGGGGTCTGGTAGAGGGAGGAGCCTGGTAGAAGAGGGAGGAGCCTGGTAGAGCAGGGAAGAGGGAGGGGCTTGGTGAAGGAGGGAGGAGCCTGGTAGACCAGGGGAAGAGGGAGGAGCCAGGTGAAGGGGGGAGGAGCCAGGTAGAGCAGGGAAGAGGGAGGGGCCTGGCGAAGCTACCTTCAATGTCATGCATGAGAAGATTCATAGTTGTGAATGATCTATAAAATAGACCACATGCTTCTCTCACATATACTAGGCTAATGAAAGCTGGCATGCCCCTGACTCACTCTCTCTCTCTCTGTGTCGCCCCCTGTAGACTACGGCTGGCCAAGATGAAGGAGGAAATGATGCGTGAGATGGAAGGGTCCTACGGCCAATCAGGTCAATGCGGGGAGCAGGAGGGGGGGCGGGGCCACAGGAAGAGCCTGCAGGCTCGAATGAATCAGCTGGCAGGATGGGCGACCGGGTGGGACACCGAATAGGGGGTGAGGGGGGGGCCTCAGAGTAAACACTGCCCCCCCCATACAAACAGAACCACACTGCACTGATACTCAGGAGACCCAGGTTCAGTTAGAATTGCAATTACAGCAGCATATAATTTGCATTACAATTACAATGCTGTTTAATTAAATTACAATTACAATGAAGCTGCATTAATTACAATCAGAATTACAATGACACTAAAAAGTTAGATTAACAACTGCACACATTAACAAGAAAAATTATATATATATATATTTTTTTACCAGTATACTGGGTGAATAAAAACACTATATATATTCATCAGTTTCTTTGGGTAAATATAAACACTGATCTATATTTAACCAATTAATCTGAAAAGAATAAATAAATTAACCTGCTTATCTAGGGGAATGAAAACACTATTCTGTATTTAACCCAACGAATGTGTAAATCCATGTTTAAAGAACACTGTTCTGTGTTTGCCAGTAAGTGCGTGTTCCCTTTCTGTGGAGATGCAGCTGTGTCAATGCGTGTCTGTCACTGTTTCTCTGTACTGAAGCCTTTGAGTTTCAATATTGTCACGATCTTATCAATGTGATGGCAAACCAAATCAAGTACTGTAAAACAGGAAGATTTCGCCAGCTGGAAACGTTTGCTAATTTCACTTTTATTAAAAACCTGCAAAACTAATGTGCTGTGAAATTATTTGTACATGTGGCGTGCATTCAAAGATAGGGAAGCGCCAACGTTTATTACAGCAAAAAATGGACCTTGAAAGCCATTGGCGAAATTAAGCCACAAGAAAATGTTTTTTTCACAAAAATCCTGTTTTACAGTATGCAATAAAGTTGTGAAAGTGTTCCAGAGCGCCCCCTGCAGTGTGTACAAGAAACGCATTGCCTGTGTTGCTGTTCAAGCAGAAATATTGTTTGCCGTGATTGCTTTGAGATTTGGATTCAGGAGAAAGATGTTAAAATGTGTTGCCTGATGTGAGATTTTTTAAACGTTTTCATGAGAGTCGGCAATGCGTTTCAAAAACGCCGCACCCGCGCCACACTGGGACACTTTTAGGGCTGTATTCAATCAAAACATGCAGCGCCTGCTTTATCCCCTGTTGGTGACGCACAATTCTGTGATCCCACACTCTGTGTATTCAAGTTATTGACTCTTCTGCGAATGCCTGCTGTTTCCAGATTTCTTTTACAGTGCTACAGTGACAACTACTGTCAGGATTCAATCAGAATTGCCCTTGTATAGCTATAGCGGCGCCATAAACTTTTCAGCCTGTGTTAAGTCTGATTGAATGGCGCTTTAAAAAAAATGCTGTATTGATTGAATCCACTCCTTAAATTCACTGTGCCCTTGTTTTGATGTAATCTGGACTGGGATGCAGTACAGATAGGGGTTCTTGATTATTT
Organism: Polyodon spathula; assembly: GCF_017654505.1. NCBI lineage: Eukaryota > Metazoa > Chordata > Actinopteri > Acipenseriformes > Polyodontidae > Polyodon > Polyodon spathula. The sequence goes on along the minus strand of NC_054581.1, from coordinate 1,343,213 downwards.
TGGTGTTAAAGTGACACCCCGTTTTCAAAACCAGTTGACCAGGTCTGTATTTTGCGTTTACCTGATCGAGGCGCTGGCTGCTCCACTGCATCCAGGAACCTGGCGGCTGGTTCAGTTTGTTTCCTTCCAGTAAAGGACCGAACGCACGCTATGTAGAGCCACACCATTTCTTTAAAAATGTCTTCAACCAAAAAAGACACCAGCAGCATCAAAGACTGGCAATATTTCTGCTAAAGCCTTTTTAAAGGTGAACATAAAATAAAAATATTCGACAATATAGAATTTACTGGTTTTCAATTTATGTAATTAGGAACTTGTTCTGCACAGTAGAAACAATTTTAAATGTGACAAGCTATTTCGTTTCTGCTTGAATGAGTATTAACTGTGAAATAGCTAGAAATTGCAGTAAAATAAGCTGTCTTTTACAGTGTGGGGGGGGGGGAATCCAGCAATGTAATACAGTCCTGTAGTGTTTTAAAATTCATAACGTCACCCTGTGTTTCTGTGAACCCCTTGCTGTAACACTTTCAGTCCGTGTGTCCTGTCGCGTGGCCCTGTTTGTGAAGTGCCTTTCATCTCTCTCTCTCTCTCCTCTCCCTCTCTCTCTCTCTCCGCTCCCCAGTCGCCAGGGGGGAGCAGCTGCAGTGTTTGCAAGCTTTGTATTGTCACCAGCCTTCTGCATTCAAACAGGTAAACTGCTTGGCTTTTATGAAACTACTGTACCAGTATTTTTCTGGCGATACTGTTTACCTTGCCGAAAATCTTACCCGGCTCCCCGCACTTCCATATGCAGCCTTAAACGCCTTTTGACGTTTGAAAAACCTAACTGCCGTGCGCTGGAGGAAATTTCCAGGCAAAGAAGCGATTGAACGAATACCCAGATGTTTTAAAAAGGGGGTAACACTTTTCACAAAGCGTACAATTGCTGTGTATTTACATAGTAGTTACTTTGCAAATACACGTGTGCTTGCACATCATTACCTAAGCATGGTCGAAACTAATTTGCACAATATCACACTATCACTATTTCCTGATACAGGTGTGTGCTAACATTTATCGTGCAAACAGACATTCCACGTGAAGTACATTGTAACTGCATAACAACATTGGGGTGATGTGTAAGCACGCGTGCATTTGCTGTGTAACTACTATGTAAAGTGTTGCCCTGTTCGCTGTGGTATGTGTTTCTTTCCAAACTGCACATGCAAGACCTATGTAGTTAATGGACGTGCAATATGGGTCAGATTTCTGGAACGGTGATGTGGGCTCCAGGCACTTCAAATAGTTTGTCTATAGAGAGGAATTATAGCAGCACTGTGCTGTAATTTTCTGCTTTCCTTTTAAGTTGATCCCAGTACAGCCATTCATACATCTCAATCACACGCTGAAAGACACGTTTGTCGCAAAATTGATCGCATTCATTTCTGCGACTAAGTGGGCTTTTAAAAATGGCAAATGTGACTCATTTCCAAGCAGAAGCGACTCCTCTTTGGTGTAAATCCAGTCACGCTGCAGAACGACTGTGAGAAAGCGTGCCCCACGTCAAACGCTTTAATCTTTATTCTAGCTTCAATATAAGATGGGTCTCTCTCTCTACAACGTGACACGATCTCGTTTGCACGCTCTGCTTGACCAATTTTTAAAAGCCCATTTAGTTGTTGCACAGGAATTAATAATATTAAGATGTTGTATATTTTTCAAAAACAGTATATTTTTCAAAGACAGTATTTCAGCACAGTGTCGGTGAAATTCATTACTGCAGTGTAGAGCAATAGATATTTTTACAGGGATGGTAATAAGACTCCTGTTGCACAGCAGTGTCACCCAGTCCAGGTTTTACTACCGGCTTGATCAGCCCCCAGTGTGTCTAGGCAACAAGCTCAGGTGTGTCTGATTAAACTCCTAGTAAAGCCAGGAACGGATCACAATGCTGTGCAGTAGGAGTCTCATCCCTGTATTACAGTTGCTTGCTTCTACAGCTGTAGAGAGGGCTACAGTATGTTAATACTGTGTATTATACTGTATAGTTTGCCAGGTACAGTCCCATACAGTACAGGACAGTTCAGCCAGTGCTTCTGTAGCTGGAGAGACAGAGGCTTAGACAGTTCTCTAGATTCCAGTCTTGTCTAGTTCAGTGCTGTGCTGTATCAGTTTTAGTCACTATAAAACAACTCCTTTCCTGCGTTACACGAAATAGGAACCCTGCCTTCATATTAGTTTCCAAAGGGAACCATAGAACGCAAGTGCGACGCGCAGGTGGGGTCCTTTTAACTGTTAGACAGGAAGGAAGTGAACTGACCCAGGAGGTGTGTGTATGTATGTGTGTGTGTTTCGCTCTTTCAAACCCGCTCTCGTGTTGCAGGTGACGAGACGTACCAGGATATCTTCAGAGACTTCTCTCAGATGGCCTCCAATAACCCGGAGAAGCTGAATCGCAGGAGTGCCGACCTTAAGACCTCCACACTGTAGGGGGCGACAATGTGCCGCTGCCTGTTGTTGCTGGGGAGGTTGTCACGGTGATTTTAGCCTGCGGTCGGCCTGGTAAACGTTAGGAGGGGAAGATTGTTTTTGAAACTGTGAAATGCTGCCATTTGTTATTCACAATATATGTATATTACTTCAGAGCCCTTTAGCCTTTTGGTTTCGGGTGAAATAGGTTATCTACAGCAAAACATTCCTGAATGACTAATGAAGACCTCCCGAAGTGTTTTAAGATCTTCAGTAAATATGTGGTCACCGTTTCCCTTAGCGATTGTTGCTACCTGGTTGTAAACAAACTTTGCATTGTCAATCTGGAACCTGCCAATTTAAAATGTCCGTTCGTTAGGCCGGTAATTAGTCTGTACGTTATAACCCTACTTCAGCCATCTCGGCAAAAAACCACCTCTGCATTTGGACAGTCCTGTTGACTCCTATTCACAGCAAGGCAAAGCCAATATTATATCTCTATTTAATTAAGGCTGTATTCAGTATTTTCAGCCCCAAGCTTATCAGACCTCCCCTAATTAGACTTAGGTACTGTAAACTACCAAACCAATTTTAGGGATTTATTTTTGTTTTGCCTGCAGTACAGTAGCTGTGCACTAGATGGTGCTGACGTGTACTAATATAAATACCCTTTGACTGCCTGCATTATGTCAACCTGAGTTTTTTTCCATTGCTTTATATGGGGAAACACTGGCATCATCATAGGTCACCATGCATTTGCTTGCTAGTCTTCCATTCTCTCTCTCTCTCTCTCTCTCTCTCTCTCTCTCGATCCAGGCTTCTCAGTATTCTGATTTGCAAGCATGTTAAAAAGGCAAAAGGACAATGAGCATCACTTAATTAGAAGCCGTTTACTCGTTATTCTAGCCAATTATGAATTTGTAGTTTTTGATTCAAATGCTTATTCAAGGTTTTCTAATGCAAATACAGAACTGCATAGCAACAATCGCTTCCCATTGCCAGACTGAGCCAATTCCCATTCAAATGACTTTTAAAATAAATAAATAAATAAATAAATTAAGCTGCAGTTACACCTTTTGACCAGGTGGTGGCACTGTGTGCTAAGGTAACATTGATCAAAAACAGCAGTTTACAGCAAAGCAAAAAAAAAAAAAAAAAAACCATCAGAAAATGTTATTTTGCCCCCTCTAGTTGTTTAAAAGTGTAAAAATAGGGGAACATGACGTTTGTATGAGTTTGCGTGTTTTCAGAGCCATGTGTGTGTCTTGCTTAAAAGATCAGTGATGCTGCTTGACCCCCAGAAATCAATGCTTTCAAATCCATTCTCTTACCTCTTGTTAGCTTTATTAATAGTGTTACTGTTACCCCTTTTAAAGGAGTGCAGGCCATCTTTCAAATCCATTCTCTTACCTCTTATTAGCTTGATAAACACTATCGCTGGTGCGGTCTTTAAATTAGTTTGATCTACTTACTGCACACATTTTTTGCATATTTGCATATTAAGCTGTTTTTTAAAAAAAGCTGATTTTTCAGATCAGCACTGCAGATTATAAAGCAAGACGCTGCTGTTTCCTGGTAGCCTAGTCTTGGGCTGTAGGTACAGCTTGTCTCAATTTCGGAGATCTGTTGGGGTCAGGCAATGTCACTGGCTAATGGTTATCAAGATGAGGCTCGGCCAGCTCCTCTATTTAGTTCAGTCCTTCTCCATGTGTGAGCCAAAATGCCTAGCGTGGTCTGCTGTAAAAGTTAATTGCAGCCCTGCTGTGAGTCTGCTGTATAGATCCTGTGTCTATTAGTGTCTTAATTGATTTGCTTTTTTTTGTTATGTTTTTTTTTTCCTTCTTCATCATAAAAAGATTTTTTTTAATAAACTAAGTAAATATTTTCCTTGTAGCCTGCGAAGCCCTTGTGTGTGATTTGCAATAAAAAAAAAACATGCAGAATTCCACGAGTGACTACAAGCTGCAAAAACGTACGTACGTGTGTTTGTGTGTGTGTGTGTGTATAGAAAAGTCATTCAGGAATAATTCTTAATGTTAAACTTCTCTCTGTTGAGGGTTAAGCAGGTTTCATGTTTATATACAGAAACAGACAGGCAGATACACACCTATACACAGACACACATTCCCACCTACACACAGACACACACACACACATCTACACACAGACAGAGACGCACAACCCCAGCTACACACACTTGTTTTTTTTCCATTCTTGCCTCTTCCAGACCCTGCAGCCCTCGTGCCTCAATGCAGAGGCCAGTGTGGAGCGCTATTTGGTCCCTGTTCTGTTCTGATTGGCTCACAGAGGTAGATGAGTCCATCAGCAGTTTGTGTCCTCAACCTGCATAGTACTGTGGTTCTGACCCAACCCGGCAAAGGTCAGTCTCACTCGGTCCGGTCAGCAGGGCTGCTTGGGTCTCCGTGGAGTTCTGGGGTTCTGGGTGGCTGCTGCTAGGGGGCCTGGTTCCGTTGGATATCGATTCAGACTCGGAGCGTTGGTTCTGAGGGCCCGAACAGGAGAAGAAGCGGGGCAGAGCGAACAGAACCAGAGTCCCGGCCAGGAGGAATGCCCCAGCGACCAGGAACGAGGCAGTGAAATCCCCAGTGAGGTCCTTGAGCCAGCCTGAGGAGAGACACAGCATTCACACACAGTACTGTGAGTTCTACAAGAGACACAGCATTAAATTAATAACAGTGTAATCCAGAATTTGATCACACAGAAATAAAAAAAAAGAAAAATGTGGTTTTAATTGTAAAATTTTAAAAACTAAAAAGATATAAAATCTAGCTTGTAGAAATAGAACAATTAAAAAAAAAAAAGTTGAACAAAAGCTCTGGACACACACCCAAAGCCCCCCCACCCCCTCACCTGACAGCGGGGACCCCAACAGCCCCCCCACGCTCTCGATCATCTGCAGCCAGAGCCAGTAGACGTCGATGTGGTTTTTAATTGGTAAAATTTTTAACGGGGTGGAAGGGTGCTATAGAAACTCTAGCGTTGCTTTTACCAACCAAAAAAAAAATGGTGTGACCACAGTACCCGAGTTATCGTCCCCAGGAAGACGAATGCCACCACCTCATGGGGTCCGCTCCAGTCCTCGGCCCATACTCGGTGGCTCCAACGCAGCACCCGCTATAGGTCAGTACCCTCCGCCCGAAAGGACACGGGAGGTCGCAGGTGCCTCGGCCTACACTACGTCGGTGGAGTGGGACGCGTATGGACTGTGGGCCGGCCTGCTCCGGGGCACAGAGCCCCAGGATGTGAGGCCAGCCAATCTCTGACTGCCCCGTCGACCACCGGACTCATGAGTCCGGTCAAGAGACATGACGAGGGCAGCCTGGTACTCGGAGAAGCCCTTCTGCTGGATATGGGCCACCATGTGGATGTATGGGATAAAGTAGCCGGCGTTGAAGAGGGTGACAGCGGCTGTGTAGGTAAGGAAGGGCCAGTGTTTGAGCAAGGAGAGGTCGAACAGGGACCACAGCCTGGAGAGGAGCGGGGAGGAGGAGGAGGAGCTGGAGTTCTGGGAACACAATGGACAAGAAAGACTTACAAAGCTTTGCATCAGATCAGGGCTTCTCAAAAGCAGAGTTTTCTGGTTTTCGTTCCAATTGAGCGCTCAGTTGCTCAACCCTTAACTGAAATAATTATTTGCTTAACCGTTTAGAGCTGGGAAAAAGTTAAGAGTTTGTTAGTTTAGTAACTGAGAGCTAATTGAAAACCAGAAGCCCAATATTAGACATAGACTCTGCAGCAGTCACATCAGCACTGGAAAAAAAGTGAATCAAAACTTAATGTCAAATAAAGTCTGTTTCCCTGAACAACTGTGCTGGCCCTTATTTTTCTCTCTCTCTAACCCCCCGCCCCTGCCCCCTGCCCCCCTCCTCTCTCTCTCTCTCTCTCCTCTCTCTCTCTCTCTCTCTCCTCTCTCTCTCTCTCTCTCTCTCTCTCTCTCTCTCTCTCCTCTCCTCCTCTCTCCTCTCCCCCCCCCCCTCTCTCTCTACCTGTGGGCTGGTTGTGATCTACCTGCGGGCTGGTTGTGATGCTCTGGTCCTGCAGCAGCCTCAGGGGTTGGAGCAGAGCCCCGCACACCACGAGGTTCAGGGTCAGCCCCCCCAGGATGAGCAGGGCCCCCCGCCAGGCGTAGTGATCCACCAGGAACTGGAAGAGCGGCGAGAAGGCAAAGGAGGCCACGCCCACCCCCATGGCCAGAGTGCGTCGCTGGTGGAAATAGCGCGTTACCATGGCAACGGAGGGGGTGAAGACCAGCGCCCAGCCCAGACCTGAGAGAGAGAGAGAGAGATGGCTGATCCATTGCTTTTCTATGAATGATTTATTTAAACCAGAGGTCATGCTGACCTCGTTCTCTGGCTGTACAGTGTGAATCTGCAGTAAAACATGTTCTCTAAACCTGCTTTTCTGCCTGGCAATTCCCTTGCTTTGGTTTTATAATCCAGAAAGTACAACAAAAACAAGTTCCCTGGATCATGACACGAAGGATTCTTCCTTTACTGTTGTTCGAGGTCTAACAGCGTGCAGAAACTCTGACACGCTTTTCAGTGCAGCCCCTGTGAAGTGGGGAGTGCTACGCAGGTGTGAGGGTCTCTCACCTGAGATGAGCCCGATGGACAGGTACAGGTGAGTCAGGCTGCTGGCCAGAGAGCCCAGGATCATCCCCAAACTGGCCAGGACTCCACCCACCATTACCACCGACCGTGCCCCCCACGCACTGCTGAGCGCACTCGCGAGCGGACCTGAGGAGAGGAGAGGGGGATCAGAGACACGAAGAACCAGGGAGAGAGGTGAGGAGAGGGGGATCAGAGACACGAATAACCAGGGAGAGAGGAGAGGAGAGGGGGATCAGAGACCCGAAGAACCAGGGAGAGGGGGATCAGAGACACGAAGAACCAGGGAGAGAGGAGAGGAGAGGGGGATCAGAGACACGAATAACCAGGGAGGAGAGGAGAGGAGAGGACACGAATAACCAGGGAGAGAGGAGAGGAGAGGGAGATCAGAGACACGAATAACCAGGGAGAGAGGAGAGGAGAGGGTGATCAGAGACACGAATAACCAGGGAGAGAGGAGAGGAGAGGAGAGGGAGATCAGAGACACGAATAACCAGGGAGGAGAGGAGAGGGGGATCAGAGACACGAATAACCAGGGAGAGAGAGGAGAGGGGGATCAGAGACACGAATAACCAGGGAGAGAGGAGAGGAGGATCGAAGACATAAATAACCAGGGAGAGAGGAGAGAAGAGGGGGATCAGAGACACGAATAACCAGGGAGGAGAGGAGAGGAGGATCAAAGACACGAATAACCAGGGAGAGAGTAGAGGAGGATCAAAGACATAAATAACCAGGGAGAGAGGAGAGAAGAGGGGGATCAGAGACCCGAAGAACCAGGGAGAGTGGCTGACTTGCAAACTGCTGCACTGCGACCCCGATGGAAGTTATCCAGGACACAGCTACGGCCGGCTCCTCGAAGTATTCCACGAACTCCACGAAGAACACGCCGAAGGAGCGGATCAGCCCGAACACCAGCGCTGACTCCAGGAAGAGAGAGAACACGATGACCCAGCCCCAGCCCCCGTCCGGGGGGGAAGAGTACCGTGGCACCGCCATGCAGCCCTGCGGCACAGCACAGCACAAGCTGGGGTCAATATACCAGAGGAACGAGGGAGGAGAGAGACAGAGAGAGAGAGAGAGAGAGAGAGAGCTCAGAGTTCACCAGCACAGCTCTATGAAGCTAGCAATCTTTGGCAATACCTGGAACTGGAACTGCAACTTAAGAGAATAAACCACTACCCAGCCTTGGGTGGGGGGGGGATCCACCCCCTCCAGCTCTGCGCTGGACTTGCCTGACCTCAGCACCACGTTACTGGATCCTCAGCTGATGCGCTACCCTTGCACTGCTAATCTGTCACTGTAGAGATAACTCGCTGTGATCCAAACTTGCTGCATCCCAGTTCTCATTGTATTCTAGCAGTGTTGTAGCAATTCACATGCTCCATAAAGTGGGTGTAAGTTTCACCCACCTGTCCCTTTCATTAGGAGCAGGAACCTGGCCAGGTTAAAACTCAAATTCCCATAGTTCCTTGCTATCACCCTCTGTTCATCCTCTCTCCCCATTGGCTCATTCAGATATCCACTCCTCCAATCTCAGAGCTCCCTGGAAGCCAGTACATTTTACAAATAAGTAAAAGCATATTACTTAATTACAGTGTAACTTTAACTCTATTTTAGATAAATACATAACAAAAAAGAACAAAGTACAAGATTTTAACATGATCCACTGGCAATATTGTACCAAAACTCTACATTTTTAAACTACAACATCTCAAAACGCTGGCTTCTGTATCCCAAACAGTATTGCAAACACGAAAACAGTTTCGATCTTTTAATGTTATACCACTAATCTAATTGCATTATCAACCCGCGGCTCCTTTAACACTTCCCGCGGCTGGCGTTTTTTGAAGTAGCCCAAATACCGCGGGTAAAACCGCGGACCCGGCAACTCTGATAACAGCAAACAATGCTACCGGTAAAAAAAAACAATAAAAATAAAAAAAATTACATTGCAATCAATGAACCATTCAGAACGCCTTTTGTGGAGTGAAGAAATGGCGACACCTGCTGGATTAGAGGACAACAGCAGGCACGCCGGCACAGCAGAATACTGCGAGTGACCGCGCATGAGATAAATACGGTATTGAGCTCCACTGGAAATCCAAAACAGTCCCTTACAAACTTAAAAGTAATTCGTCTTTGAAACAAAAGGATTTTTTTTTTTTTTTTTTGCCAACGACAAGTTTACCAAATACTAACTGTAACGTTTTGTCCACTAGATTGTGCCAAAGACTAAGCACTGTGAAGTCACCGAACAGCACAATGAAAGAGATCCAGTTACCATGCTATTATGGTTTGGGTCATATTATTGAGCTGGTGCAGTGTCAAACAAATTGAAACAGCATTGAATTTATCAAACATTTTCAGTGTTGGGTTTGTTATGTGTGTCTTTTTAAACTGCACATTTCAGACCCATTTAGGGAAGGAGTAAAAGTGCCCTACAGAATCTCGAATCTCGCAGTCTGAGGGGGTTGAAGGGTGCAGGACAGCGCAGGACGCCTCAGCATTGCCATATAAAGAAACAGAGGACTTTCCTGCGCGGAGAAAAACAGGATTGAGAAGGCGCTCCTGAGGGAGCTTTCCAGATAAGGCAAGACCACCCAGTCCAGGACATCCTGTGCAGGGCATTCTGGGAGGAGAGCACTTCCTGTCCGCGCAGGATGCAGATGTGAGCGGGAGCGAGGTTACCAGGACGACAGCCAGCGCTGTAATTCAGCCCCTGAGCAAACTGGACCACAACAGACAAAAATAAAGGGTGCCAGCCACGTAAAGATGTGAGGTCTACAAAAGTGGTTTCAGCCCCACCCCTGTAAAAATTGTTGTTTTCTTTTTAAAATATGCTTTACCACTCATCGAAGACATTTTGAACTTCAAGTAATCTGACCTAAATGATTCAAATTACATTTCAAATCAATGAAAGAAAAAATAAAAACAGCTGCAGCAGCCCGACCAAACCGAACCCACCCCCACCCAAAAAAAAACAATCTCTCGGTAAAATGTAAACTGCAAAGTAACTATTTGTAACTGTAACTGCTTTTTCAAAGTAAACACTTACTGTAACTACTACCAGTTTTGTACAAGTTCCTTGTAAACGACAGCACTGGTTACGCTGGCCTGCCTGTTTACTGCCAGGTTGTATCCTCTACCAGGAAATGACACGCTGGGAGGGGAGTTGCGCGCGCCGCGGATTCGGGCCCTGGCAGAAGCAGGTGTCCGGAGCTACATTGTTCTTCGGCCACACCTCGGACAGGATGCTGACTCACTGCAGGCGGACTGGACCGTTTAATGAGAGAGGAAGGAAGGGCTGTAAACAACACGATTCAGTACAAGCATTACTTCAATCCTGTGTAGCGGGGGAGTTCACTTGTTAGTTCCCTGAAGTTCAAGGATTTATCGAATACATGCAAAGCGTAGCAGTGACACAGTATTGGATTGGTGCCGCTATAAACAAAATTGGCTAAACTCAGACTGGGGTTTATCACTGCAGAATCACTAATGGTGTTTGATTAACACTGCAGGCTTCTCTAAATCTGCTTTTCCCTGGTTTTGAGCTGCTTAGAGCCTGTCACAGCCTTCCTCTTTCATTCAAATCATGTGACAGTTTGATTTCTTAGCTGCACGACGGTCACGTGATCAGGGCTGTATCTTGGCTGTACAAAAACTCTGCTGGCCTCGGTACCATAGACTAGATTATACACCACAGACCATATGCTGGACAGCATATACCATAGACTATAGACCAGAAAACAGACCCTGTGCACTGAATAGCATAGACTAAACCCCACTTTTTTTTAAATACTTTTTAAACGTATATGGCTAGCTGGGGGTTGTGTAGGAAGCCCTGCATTGGCTTTGGAGCTTCTGCGGTGCTCAGGGAGATTAACCTGCAGTGCTGGTCTTTGTCTTCCAGGGGGCAGTAGCTCACTGTGTCCCATAGTAAAACCATAAAGTGTAATAAAGCCTTGTGAAAGCACGGTGAAGAAGAGATGAGCATTGCAGAGCACAGAGAGGGATGGGAAAGCATAGGGAAGCATTGTAAAGCACAGAGAGGGATGGGAAAGCATAGGGAAGCATTGCAAAGCACAGAGAGGGATGGGAAAGCATAGGGAAGCATTGGTAAAGCATAGGGAAGCATTGCAAAGCACAGAGAGGGATGGGAAAGCATAGGGAAGCATTGTAAAGCACAGAGAGGGATGGGGAAGCATAGGGAAGCATTGCAAAGCACAGAGAGGTATGGTAAAGCATAGGGAAGCATTGTAAAGCACAGAGAGGTCTGGTAAAGCATAGGGAAGCATTGTAAAGCACAGAGAGGTCTGGTAAAGCATAGGGAAGCATTGTAAAGCACAGAGAGGTCTGGTAAAGCATAGGGAAGCATTGTAAAACACAGAGAGGTCTGGTAAAGCATATTAATAAACATGACGAACCAGGGTAAACTGTGTTAAACACGTAACATAACACACAGGGATCCTTTGCTGTACAGATTTACAGGGTGGGTGCAGTCTCTCTATTAGGTGTTAATGCATAAACACAGTGATGTTCCTTTCCTGCACAGCAAACAGAAGCCCATTACAGATCACACTTCCTCTGCCGCTGAAGCTGTGGAAATCCCCACTGATCACGAGCGGAAATATGTGATGGAAACAAATCTAAACACGGAGCAGCTGTACTCAACAAAACAAAGACCAGGCTAGACAACGCTTCACAGAACTGGGGCTCTGATCAAGAGTACACTGATGAAGGCTCTAGAGCCCAAACGCTGGTCTGCTTGACTCGGTTTAGTTTCAGTAACACTGATGAAGGCTCTAGAGCCCAAACGCTGGTCTGCTTGACTCGGTTTAGTTTCAGTAACACTGATGAAGGCACTAGAGCCCAAACGCTGGTCTGCTTGACTCGGTTTAGTTTCAGTAACACTGATGAAGGCACTAGAGCCCAAACGCCGCTCTGCTTGACTCAGTTTGCTTGACTCAGTTTCAGTAACACTGATGAAGGCACTAGAGCCCAAACGCTGGTCTCTCAGTTTAGTTTCAGTAACTGATGAAGGCACTGACACTGATGAAGTTTAAACGCTGGTCTGCTTGACTCAGTTTAGTTTCAGTAACACTGATGAAGGCTCTAGAGCCCAAACGCTGGTCTGCTTGACTCGGTTTAGTTTCAGTAACACTGATGAAGGCACTAGAGCCCAAACGCTGCTCTGCTTGACTCAGTTTAGTTTCAGTAACACTGATGAAGGCACTAGAGCCCAAACGCTGGTCTGCTTGACTCAGTTTAGTTTCAGTAACACTGATGAAGGCACTAGAGCCCAAACGCTGGTCTGCTTGACTCAGTTTAGTTTCATGCTCTGCTTGACTCAGTTTAGTTTCAGTAACACTGATGAAGGCACTAGAGCCCAAACGCTGCTCTGCTTGACTCAGTTTAGTTTCAGTAACACTGATGAAGGCACTAGAGCCCAAACGCTTCTGCTTGACTCAGTTTAGTTTCAATAACACTGATGAAGACACTAGAGCCCAAACGCTGCTCTGCTTGACTCAGTTTAGTTTCAGTAACACTGATGAAGGCACTAGAGTCCAAACGCTGGTCTGCTTGACTCAGTTTAGTTTCAGTAACACTGATGAAGGCACTAGAGCCCAAACGCTGCTCTGCTTGACTCAGTTTAGTTTCAGTAACACTGATGAAGGCACTAGAGCCCAAACGCTGGTCTGCTTGACTCAGTTTAGTTTCAATAACACTGATGAAGGCACTAGAGCCCAAACGCTGGTCTGCTTGACTCAGTTTAGTTTCAGTAACACTGATGAAGGCACTAGAGCCCAAATAACAATATCGACTAGTGTAATATAGCCATATAGACTAGTGTAATATAACAATATAGACTAGTGTAATATAGCAATATAGACTAGTGTAATATAACAATATAGACTAGTGTAATATAGCAATATAGACTAGTGTAATATAACAATATAGACTAGTGTAATATAGCATAGCTATATAGACTAGTGTAATATAACAATATAGACTAGTGTAATATAGCAATATAGACTAGTGTAATATAACAATATAGACAAGTGTAATATAACAATATAGACTAGTGTAATATAGCAATATAGACTGGTGTAATATAACAATATAGACTAGTGTAATATAACAATATAGACTAGTGTAATATAGCCATATAGACTTGTGTAATATGCCAATGTCTTTAGAGAAGCAGTGTATTGCCAGTAATACAAAACTTGTCCACTAGATGGCGTGAAAGCAAAAAAATATACTCACAAATGTTGAGAAGATATCAGAGCTTTATTGAACAAGCAGACAAAGGGGACAGTAACAGACAACAAAGCCAGCTTTGCAAATAACCCGGACATTACAATACAATCGAAATAAAGGGAACGTCGCTGCCATGGAAACGACATCGTTTATCACTTCGATCAAACGTGCTGTGCAAAACAACACCACACTGAATTTGGTCAACATTGCAGAGATGTGATTTGGGTTAAAATGAAGAATGATTGCCTCACACAGCCATTCTACACTGGGAGTAACATTGTTCCTATGCATGGGAACCACTTAAAAATTAAAATATATTTTTTTTACAAAACAGACAACTCCTGCACAGGCGCTCCGCTTCTGTCTAAGCCCCAGTAACGCTGAGGAACTGGGAACCAGCAGACACCAGTTTGGAATCAGAGAGACTGGCAAAAGAAGGAATCGCTTTGTTTAAGTTCCAAAACTAGAAGCGATCGCTGTATGAAACAAATCAACACAAGGCGCTTCCAAAATACACAAATACACCACTAACACCCCCCTATATGAAAAGCTGGGGGTGTCTAACAAAATAATGGCATATAATTGACCTGTTATACAGCTGTTGTGTAAGCATCTGGTGGTGCTTGGTTAAAGAAATCTATTTGCAAGCCCCGTTTTCAGATAATGTTGCACTTCCTGTCATGAACCAATCAGCTGCTTCCCCTACTGACTGACACGCTTCCAGCCAGTAACCTGACCCAGGAAACACTGCTGAGGCAATAAGGAACAAAAAAAACGTAGAACTTTCTCTAAACCAGTCCATTAGCAGACATTTCAAATCTATCTTTGTCGCAACAGGTGTTATAGCATACATACACAAATTTGGTTTTTCTTAGCAGATATCTTTGGCCAGCAAAATAATTTAATTAAATTTTTTTCAATACTCTGTTATATAGATACTGCAGTTAACTGCTCTCAAAGCATCAACAGCGTCTTATAATATTTAAAGAGGAGGCAATGAGTTACTCACAGCTCCCTGTCATTCTGCTTCAAGACTGATAAGACATGATATAAACATTATAACATTACATACAAATATACTGTTTACAGCAGTGCTGTTAATTACTAAACTGTGTTCAGTGCAATAGACTGTCTGCTACAATGCAGCTCCATTGCAATCAATGCAATAGCCCTGACCTAGGCACATCGGTCACCTGTGCTTTTTAAAAGGTGAACAGTGCAGCGTTCAAGCTAGCAATAACATTTTATAAGTAACTTGAACTCTGTGACTTTTTAGGAGCTGAGAACAATTTAAAAGGTCTAATTAAGCTAATGATCAGCTCAATTAAGAGTCTATCGTCTTCGACTGTGTAGAAATGAGAGCAATGTGTGACCTCTCGGAGGTATTACTAGGAGTTCGGTCTACAAATATGATGGAAATTTGTATCAGAATTCTTGTTTAAGTGTCACAGAATATTTCTTCCCTCAGGCACCAATATTCAGGGATGTTGGTTCCCCTTCTGAATATTTGTACCCCTTTATTTTTTGTAACAAAAGTCACCGGTTTTTGCGTGCAAGTATATATCCATGCACTTTCAACTAAAACCTTAATTTAAGACCTCTTTCCCTACCCCTAACCCTAACCCTACCCCTGCCCCATCCAGTCCCCTCTGACAGGTCCAGTCTCACCTACAATAATCCATGAGAACAGTCTGCAAACACAGCTCCCATTCACCAGAACCTGCAGAACTAACATCGCAATAGGAGAATTAATTAACATGCATGCAGGGGGGAACAGAAGTTCGCTGGTGGGAACCAATATTCGGGGGGACCGATATTCGTTTACACCAGGTTATTTGGCTAGCCTTGTTCGAGGGATAGTGAGACTCTATGCCGCAGGTTGTGTGTCCCTGTCTAAATCTTTACAGATGGATCCAGACACTCTATTTAGATGAGGTCTGCACTGCTATTTGTTAAGCAAGCAACATGTGTTTTGCGAGGGCTCTATTTAAGCCCATTGGGCTGTTCCAGTGTGGGGGGCGGGGTTAAGGGCTGGGTATGGGGTTGACTCCGCCTGCGGAGTGTGATGTCACGCCCCATCGACCCCTCCCCCTCGCTCCTTGCTAAAAATATCTCAAAATCATCCCACTATCCAAAACCCAGCTATTAAAAATACCTGTACTAAAAATATCTATTTTTCATATCTACACAACTAAATAATCTTTTTTTTTTTTTTTTTCCAAGCAAATTCAAAAACATGAATCCCGTTGATTCTGTTTTGCATTCCAAATGCATTCTTCGGCTTTTCCTCAGCATTCACTTTGGATTCCTCCAGAGCTGCTGAACAGTCAACCGTGCGAAATTCAGAAACACTCAAAGAGACTCTGTAAATTCAGTGACAAAGTCTTATGCTGGAATAAACTGAAATAAACTCTGGACAAACGTTTTGCACCCCCTTATAGAGTGAACACATTTAGCTTCGTGATGCCGAAACGAAACCTGCGGAATACTATTCAACATACTCAATTACACGTTAGTTCTTAGTTTACTAATTGAAACAGGCGACATTTCGAAAATCTAACATGAAATACTATGATGGCTTCCGGCAGACTTGTTTGCGAGATCGCTTTGTAGTTTCGTTTGATTGTATGATGTTAAATAAAAGATCGAAATTGTGTTCACATAGTTGTTTTTTTTTTTTAAATTATGTCTCGATCCTAAAATTCCAGGGGATGCAAAACCTTAGGCCGGAGCTGACGTGGGCCCAGTCTTTGGGTCGGCTCTCCATGCTGCGGAGCCAATCTGACGGGGTGCGTGGGCGCAGAGGAAGGGGGTCTAGCAGGAGCTGACGGGCGCTCTATAGGGGTCCGACAGAACCTTGTACCGGATCTTGGTGTTGGTGACCGCTCCGTGCTTCTGTCTCAAGTGCAGTCTTAGCTGACTCTTGTGTCTGAAGTGAAGGTCGCACTTCTCGCACTGCGGAACAGGAGAGGGAAGAGAGGAGTGAGGAGCAGAGCTGGGGTCAGCCGCCACGGGCACCGTGCGCTGTAGGTGAATCGCGTTTGTAATTGTAATGATGCCACATCACCCCACTTGTGCCCGTGATCACTGCTTGGGTATTTATAATAAACAGGGTTAATGTGGGTACATTTTAAAGGGTACGTTAGGGCTGTTTTATTGTATTGTGTTACGTGTTCCCATGTGTTACTACAACTGTTTACGTAAGGTGTGTGTTTTTTTTTGTTTTTTTTTACATTTTGACCACTTTTTGAAACTTTTAAATTGCATTCCCTCACTCAAGATGGCTTCCCATGTAACCATATTGGACCTTTCAGAACTACATTTCCCATCGTCCCCCTGCTCACCGGTACACACATCTCAGTTCCATATGTGAGCAGGAGGATGATGGGAAATGTAGTTCTGAGGAGGCCCACGCGGTACCCTTTCAGGGTAACTGTAGCCAGAATTGCAAGCACTGCAGGGTGAGTGCAACTGGAACTTGCAATGGAACACAACGGCAGCGCTGCTCTGCGTCTCGGGCGCTCACACGGCCGTGTTAAGCGTGTTTGGCACTCACGTGGTACGGCTTCTCCCCCGTGTGGATGCGCACGTGGCTCTTGAGCGTCTGCAGGTGTCGGAATCGGGTGCCGCACGTCTCACACGGGTACGGCTTCTCTCCGGTGTGGATGAGAACGTGAGCACGCAGGTGAGCCACCTGAGAGAGAGAGAGAGAGAGAGAGAGAGAGAGAGAGAGAGAGAGAGAGCGAGAGAGAGAGAGAGAGCAGTTATACACAGAGAGGACACCAGGGAGCAGAAACTAAACACCCCCTCATCAGAACCGCCCTCGATCCACACTCCTGCCTACAGAGCCCACTCTGTTTACCTTGTTCGAAGGCCTCCCTGCACGTCCTCCCCCCAGCCCCTTCCCTGCAGTGCTCTGGTGCCCCCTACCTGTACGAAGCGTGCCCCGCAGGCCTCGCAGGGGTAGGGCTTTTCTCCAGAGTGGATTCGGCAGTGAGTCTTGAGGTTGGCGGGACGGTTGAACTGCGCCCCACACACGCTGCAGCGATAGGGCTTCTCACCTGAGAGAGGGGGGTGTGAGAGATTGAAACGACATCTCCGATACAATAAGATACACCCTACACAAGACGGGTCAACGCATTATAGACCGCGCAAATGACGACTGAGCTCAGGAACAGCTTTAAAATGATTTTTTACTTTATTTTTGGTTAAATGTCACTTTTATTACCCCCGCCCCTGGTCGTGAAATGGTTTAGTCCCGAAATATCAATGTCGGACTCAGGTGCTGTGTCGTGGTGCAGCCGTGGTCAGTACCGGAATTCTGGCAAATACTTCACTGTGATTGGCTGATTTATGATTTGTAATTACCTCTGCGGGCGGGCTTGTTGCTGGTCAGGTTGCCGCGGTAACGGTACTCCGAGCAGCAGCTGTCACACTTGACGGTTTGGCTGGGATCGTGGTCGCAGTCTCCGTCGCCGCGGCGACGCAGGAAGTGGTGCTGCTGGACTTCCTCCTTGGTGAGGTGGCGCTGACACAGCGAGCAGGTATAGGCTCCTCCCACTGGGCGGGGCACGAGAGAAAGTTTAATTTTCTTTTTTTTTTTATAGGCTGTGTTAAAGTGAGGGTTATCTAACACTGGTTGGATATTCGCTCCAGACCCATGTAAAGGGCACCTACTATTGTCAATAATGCAAAAGGATTCATGGCTCGCTAGATGGGACTTGTTGAATCAACCCCTTATAAAAGTTTCCCATTGTAATTTTGCCATAGTAACTAAAACCATAGTTTACCATGGTTTAAATATGCTTTACCAGACTTCTCTGTGCTTTACAATGCTTCCCTATGCTTTACCAGACCTCTCTGTGCTTTACAATGCTTCCCTATGCTTTACCAGACCTCTCTGTGCTTTACAATGCTTCCCTATGCTTTACCAGACCTCTCTGTGCTTTGCAATGCTTCCCTGTGCTTTACCAGACCTCTCTGTGCTTTACAATGCTTCCCTATGCTTTACCAGACCTCTCTGTGCTTTACATTGCTTCCCTATGTTTTACCAGACCTCTCTGTGCTTTACAATGCTTCCCTATGCTTTACCAGACCTCTCTGTGCTTTACAATGCTTCCCTATGCTTTACCAGACCTCTCTGTGCTTTACAATATTTAAATTGAGGGACTGAACTGAAGGAAGTGACCTCAGAAGGATGCTGGTTACCTGCAGCGCAGTCTAGAACAGGAGAGGGGAATTGTGGGAGGTCTTCACCGGGATGCGTGACCAGGATGTGATGACAGAGTTCAGAGACCTGCTGAAAACTCTGCTGACAGACCTGACAGTGAAAGCACCTGAGAGAGAGAGAGAGAGAGAGAGAGAGAGAGAGAGAGAGAGAGAGAGAGAGAGAGAGAGAGAGAGAGAGACTCACATCAACCAGGGAGGCAGAGTTGTTCTAGTGGAGCTGAGGAGGGACTGGGAGAGAGGGAAGCAGTGTGGCTCTAGTGGAGCTGAGGAGGGACTGGAAGGGAGGGAAGCAGTGTGGCTCTAGTGGAGCTGAGGAGGGACTGGGAGGGAGGGAAGCAGTGTGGCTCTAGTGGAGCTGAGGAGGGACTGGGAGGGAGGGAAGCAGTGTGGCTCTAGTGGAGCTGAGGAGGGACTGGGAGGGAGGGAAGCAGTGTGGCTCTAGTGGAGCTGAGGAGGGACTGGCGGGGAGGGAGGGAAGCAGTGTGGCTTTAGTGGTTTTTTGTACTTCACAAATGCCAGTTGGTCCACTCACCTGTTCGATTGGCCCCTCTCTGCCTCATGCTCCGCCTCCTGGGCGGGGCTGGCAGGGGAGCCCCTCCTGTCCATGTCAGTGGGGGTGTGGTTGCAGGGTTCTGGCCCCTCCTCCAGCCCCTCCCCTTCCTCTCCTTTTATGGAAGCTCTTCTGCACAGCGGGTTCAGGACAATGTATTTGTACTTCTTCCAATTGCAAGCCTTAGGGTCTCGATTCAGACTGGGCTCAGTGACAGTCTATCCAAGGGGAAGCAAGGAGGGTTTAACATATTAATACTGCTGCACTATACAGCTAACCCTGCTCACTGTGACTGGACTATACAGCTAACCCTGCTCACAATGACTGTATCACCTAGAATTATGTATGTAATTCAATATGTTAACATAACATTATTTAGCAGGTTTCATTCGACATTATGAAGCAGGATTAGTTAATTCTATAGTGGGGGTGCAACACTTTTGGCCAGAGCTGTATATATTATTATTTGTTTCTACACAGTTACAGAAGGCTGTCGGACTCACAGTGCTTGTGGGGTCGTGGGGCGGCTGGTTCCCGCAGCCGCTGGCCTCCGAGGGGGAGTTGGGGTGACAGCTGGAGCGGGAGGGGCTGTCTGGGGTAGGGAGGGGGGACACAGCGCGCTGCCTTGCCATCGAAAGCTGCCCCTGGCCCTTCTCATCCACCTCCATCTTCACCCCATCCTGAGCTGCTCCCGGTGGGTCAGCCTCCAAATCTAGCCCCAGGCTACAGAATCCGAAGCTGGGGGGGGGGGAGAGGAGGTGAGTGAGTCACAAAAGAGACGCTGGACAGATTATTAACAGCGATGAAGTTAACTCAGCAAGGCACTAGAGCCCAAACGCTGGTCTGCTTGACTCAGTTTAGTTTCAGTAACACTGATGAAGGCACTAGAGCCCAAACGCTGGTCTGCTTGACTCAGTTTAGTTTCAGTAACACTGATGAAGGCACTAGAGCCCAAACGCTGCTCTGCTTGACTCAGTTTAGTTTCAGTAACACTGATGAAGGCACTAGAGCCCAAACGCTGCTCTGCTTGACTCAGTTTAGTTTCAGTAACACTGATGAAGGCACTAGAGCCCAAACGCTGCTCTGCTTGACTCAGTTTAGTTTCAATAACACTGATGAAGGCACTAGAACCCAAACGCTGGTCTGCTTGACTCAGTTTAGTTTCAGTAACACTGATGAAGGCACTAGAGCCCAAACGCTGCTCTGCTTGACTCAGTTTAGTTTCAGTAACACTGATGAAGGCACTAGAGCCCAAACGCTGGGCTGCTTGACTCAGTTTAGTTTCAGTAACACTGAAGAAGGCTGTAGAGCCCAAACGCTGCTCTGCTTGACTCAGTTTAGTTTCAAGAACGCTGATGAAGTCTCTATTCCATCAGTCATCTCCCTGAGCCCTTCTCACCTGGTCATTTCTCCCTGCGATCTGTGGGAGTCCTGGACAGCGCCCCCGTGTGGTATGGAGACAGCCGTGCGTGCTACCGGAGCGCGGAGCACATTGACAGGTACAGCTCCAGCACTGCCAGGCTGCGGGGTGAGAGCAGGGATCAGGGGGAGCACTCCTCCGCTCAGCAGGACTGCAGGGGGCGGTAGAGAGACCCCAGCAGAGGGGAAATCCACGCCTGGTCCGGGGTGAAAGGTTGCTCGCTCCCCACTGCAGAAAACAAAATCTGGACATCAGTTGCTATCTGCATGTGTTCAAAGCGGTTCTCATTGCCACTATAAAGCAAATCCAACATATAATAATATACTTAGGGCGATGCAAAACTTTTTTTTGTCCGTAGCTGTAGTTGTAATGCAGGTGCTAGACAACATGCAGGCTCTGTTTGTGCAGGAGGCGTACCTGCCCTGGATGAAGGAGCGGCAGGCGTCTGCGACATGCTCCATCTGGAGGTAGGTGGCGGCAGCGAGCACCCCGCCCACGCTGCGCGGGGACAGGGGCAGGCGGGACGAGTACATGAAGTCCAGCAGCAGGGACACCCCCTCGGGGTCCAGGGGCTCCGGCAAAGAGAGGACACCCAGGGCCCCGGGGCCACAGCGAGAGAACAGGGAGTAGAAGAAGCCACTAGGGGGAGGCGGAGAGAGAGGGAGTCAGGGGCACACAGGATAGCCGCAGCAACTTTAAGTATTGTGTATTAACAAAGCACAACATACTAAATTCAAAATGGCTGGCTGGGCTGGTGCAGTGATTCTGGGCTGGCTGGTTCAATGATATTCTGGGCTGGCTGGTACAGTGGTTCTGGGCTGACTGGTACAGTGATTCTGGGCTGGCTGGTACAGTGATTCTGGGCTGACTGGTACAGTGATTCTGGGCTGGCTGGTACAGTGATTCTGGGCAGGCTCTGTACCTGCAGGTGATGAGCTCGGCCCGGTGAGCGCGCAGTCTCGCCAGGCTCTGTACCTGCAGGCGATGAGCACGGCCCGGTGGGCGCGCAGTCTCGCTCCCCGCACCAGCAGCGTGGCGTCGGTCAGGATCTCGCGGAGTCGCAATTCGTTCAGGTTCCTAAGCACGGCGCTCGAGTGTCGGGTGAACTCCTTCACGTATCCCTCTGCCGGCACTATGCTCGCGCTGACATGGAACTCCTTCCCGTATCCCTCCGCCCCTGCAGGGCAGGACGAACCCATGACGAATCTGAGAGAGAGAGAGAGAGAGAGAGAGAGAGAGAGAGAGAGAGAGAGAGAGAGAGAGAGAGAGAGAGAGAGAGAGAGAGAGAGAGAGAGCAGAGAGAGAGACAGAGAGAGAGCGAGAGAGAGAGATATCGAGAGAAAGACAGAGAGATAGTGAGAGAGAGACAGAGAGAGAGAGAGAGCAGAGAGAGAGAGATGGTTAGTAGCTAGAAATATTCCTCTGTGTCGTTTCAAATGCATGGTCATATTCATTCCTACAGCAGAATTTGTAAAGACAAAAAGATGCACAGGAAAGCAATGCCTGAAATAAAAGCTTATTTTAAACTGAAAATGAACCGGAACTATAACAATTCTCAATGGTGGTGTTTTAAGTAAAAAAAAAAAAAAATAATAATAATAATATATATAAAATCATAAAATTCACTGAGAAACGTTTCAACTAGAAGTCTTTCTCTTCATGGATGATGTTGACAAAGGCAAGGCTGTCAAATTGTCACTGAATTGAAATTGAAAGAAAGACATAGGGAAGCATTGTAAAGCACAGAGAGGTCTGGTAAAGCACAGGGAAGCATTGTAAAGCACAGAGAGGTCTGGTAAAGCATAGGGAAGCATTGTAAAGCACAGAGAGGACTGGTAAAGCACAGGGAAGCATTGTAAAGCACAGAGAGGTCTGGTAAAGCACAGGGAAGCATTGTAAAGCACAGAGAGGTCTGGTAAAGCATAGGGAAGCATTGTAAAGCACAGAGAGGTCTGGTAAAGCATAGGGAAGCATTGTAAAGCACTGAGAGGTCTGGTAAAGCATAGGAAAGCATGGTAAAGCACAGAGAGGTGTGGTAAAGCATGGCACTGCATGGCAGACTGTGGGAACAGCATGTGTTGTATACAGTTCAGGACGAGTACCGGGGGGTTTCTCAGGCTATGAAAGGGCGGGAGGCAATGAATGGCGGCTCAGCCCTCAGACAGGAAGTCGCTCTCTCACCTAGAGTTGTGGTTCCTTCCTGTGATGACAGCGCTGGAGTAGGCGGGGCTACCAACACATCCGTGAGACAAGGCCAGCTCACAATCCATACCTTCATAGCGACCAAAAGACAGTGAGAGACAGTCCAGGAGTCTTCAAAATACCTCTTCTGTGTTATTATTATTATTATTATTATTATTATTATTATTTATTATTATTATTATTAATAATAATAACCATGAGAGACAGTCCAGAGTCTTCGCCAACGGTAGAAACAAAATTGAGGTCAAACTGATTGCATCATTGCAGTCAGAAATGTGCCAGTGTGAATACCCAGCCTTGCTAACGAGGTAATTTTCATAACGAAGGTGTTCCATGCCACCCACCAAGAGTCTCTTACTGCAGCGCCCTTAAATATCAAGGGCAGATAGCAGCAATACATACATACATAGATTTGGAAACGATAACTCGCAAACACAGAAAAGAAATATTGACTCTTCAGAAACATGCCATGCAAAACTGACAGCCTTGTTTGTGGAAATTGAGCAGATCGAATGCCACGTGCAGGCGAGACGGGTAGAGCGTTCTGTGTAAGAATACAGAATCGCCTGTCAGATAAGAAACGAACCAAGAGTTCAACGCAAAGATGAACGACCTCCACTTTGCTTTAGAATCAATTCAGCGACAATGTGCAATACAGGCGAATCTCAATGGACCAGCAGACTCGGCACCACGATGCCTGTGGGTTTAAACAGAAAGCCGCGGCAGTTTGATAAATCGTTAACTAGGCAGCAAATCACAAACACATTAACACATTTCAATAGAAGCGAGTGTGGTTACCACGGCATCAAAAGCCTAGCAGTACCTCCTCTGGTTTTACTTGTTTTCAGCTCTTAAATGGTTGTAGAGTTCAAGTTACTTATAAAATGTTACAGCTAGCTTGAAATCTGCAGCTGTTTAAGAGCTGAAAGCAAGTAAAAAGGCCTAATTAAGCAAACAATCAGTTCAATGAAGAATCTAGTTCAGTAACTGAGAGCTCGGTTTGAAATGAAAACCAGCAGACGCAGGGGGTCCCCAGGACCGGGTTTGAGAAGCCCTGTTCTACAGGATTAAAACAGTGAATTATTTAGGGCATTTATGAATGAGAGGAAGCAGTTCAGCCCGTCAGCGCTGGTCCGGTTCCGAGCAGCTGATTGATCTCAGAACTTTGTCAATTCGGGTCTTAAAGGATCCCAGTGATTCAGCATCAGCAACATGACTAGGGAACCCATTCCATCCCCTCACCACTCTCTGTGTGAAGAAGAGTCTCCTTCAACAACATGACTAGGGAACCCATTCCATCCCCTCACCACTCTCTGTGTGAAGAAGAGTCTCCTTCAGCAACATGACTAGGGAACCCATTCCATCCCCTCACCACTCTCTGTGTGAAGAAGAGTCTCCTTCAACAACATGACTAGGCAACCCATTCCACCCCCTCACCACTCTCTGTGTGAAGAAGAGTCTCCTTCAACAACATGACTAGGTAACCCATTCCATCCCCTCACCACTCTCTGTGTGAAGAAGAGTCTCCTTCAGCAACATGACTAGGTAACCCATTCCATCCCCTCACCACTCTCTGTGTGAAGAAGAGTCTCCTTCAGCAACATGACTAGGTAACCCATTCCATCCCCTCACCACTCTCTGTGTGAAGAAGAGTCTCCTTCAGCAACATGACTAGGCAACCCATTCCACCCCCTCACCACTCTCTGTGTGAAGAAGAGTCTCCTTCAACAACATGACTAGGTAACCCATTCCATCCCCTCACCACTCTCTGTGTGAAGAAGAGTCTCCTTCAGCAACATGACTAGGTAACCCATTCCATCCCCTCCCCACTCTCTGTGTGAAGAAGAGTCTCCTTCAGCAACATGACTAGGTAACCCATTCCATCCCCTCACCACTCTCTGTGTGAAGAAGAGTCTCCTTCAGCAACATGACTAGGTAACCCATTCCATCCCCTCACCACTCTCTGTGTGAAGAAGGGTCTCCTTCCCTCTGTCCTGAGTCTACCTCCACTTTCTAGCTGTGTCCTCTGGTCCTGGTTTCTGTGCTGCACTGTACCCTACTAGTTCAGGTTATGTCTGTCAACTTATTTTAAAATTTTAACAACGTCAATCAAGATTAGATTTTCTTTGTTCCAGGCTAAATACATTCAGTTCTCTCATTCAGAACTGATAACTCCTTTAGACAGGGTACTAGTTGTATTCCAAAAACAATGTCTGAATTTAATAAATAAATAAACAGATCAATAAATAAATTATAAACTCACTTACCCTGACCTGCAGGGATGACAATTTAATTTTTTTTTTTTTTCAATTTTTTTTTTCCAGGATGGAGCGAACCAGCGCTTAGGAATATTATTCCCACGGACTGTGGGATCGAGTGCCTGCCTCGACCGTCCGTCCCTCTGCCTTCTCCCCGCTCCCCGGCCAGGGAGGGACCCTTTATAACGTCGCACGGGAAGAGCGAGACGGTTCCAGAACGCTGGCTTCCTGTTTCGGGCCCCTGTAGGGACAGGAAGCAGCCAGGAACGCCAGGGGAAACGGCCTGTATTTTTAGTAATGGCAGGAAAGCGTTCGTGTTTTTCTTTCGAAAAATATCCCGGCGCTTCGCTCACGCCAGGAAATAAACCCGGCCAAGAAAAATCAGGGATCTGAAAACAGAACGCAAGCCAAGAGTCTGAACACCTGACCTGACAGCAGGACACAGAATCCCTTCCAACCAAGGCATTGGCACTGTATCACACTGAGGATTTTCCATGGCAGTGCAGCTAGACAGTGGCACTGCAAGGATTCTGTATTATACCAAGGGGCAATGGTAGCACAAGTATAGAGAAGCACCAATGGGGCACCATTGGTAGAATGGAACCAGAGTATGCTATACCCTTCCCAAATGATCTGTAACGGGAACACATTGTTATAGATCACAAGTGGAAATAACCAATGCGTCGTCATCATCAATAACCATTTACTGAATCATTACATCTTCCCATCAGTGAAGTCTGATATTATTATTAATATTGCAATGATCAGGAGCCAGGAGTTTGAGCAGGGTTACAAACTCACACTAGCCCTGCTGCTGCTGCACCCAGTCCTGGGGCTCAGAGCTCCCCTCAATGAAGTCTGTTATTATTATTAATATTGAAATGATCCCTCAATGAAGTCTGTTATTATTATTAATATTGCAATGATCAGGAGCCAGGAGTTTGAGCAGGGTTACAAACTCACACTAGCCCTGCTGCTGCTGCACCCAGTCCTGGGGTTCAGAGCTCCCCTCAATGAAGTCTAGTTATTATTAATATTGCAATGATCAGGAGCCAGGAGTTTGAGCAGGGTTACAAACTCACACTAGCCCTGCTGCTGCTGCACCCAGTCCTGGGGTTCAGAGCTCCCCTCAATGAAGTCTGTTATTATTATTAATATTGCAATGATCAGGAGCCAGGAGTTTGAGCAGGGTTACAAACTCACACTAGCCCTGCTGCTGCTGCACCCAGTCCTGGGGTTCAGAGCTCCCCTCAATGAAGTCTGTTATTATTATTAATATTGCAATGATCAGGAGCCAGGAGTTTGAGCAGGGTTACAAACTCACACTAGCCCTGCTGCTGCTGCACCCAGTCCTGGGGTTCAGAGCTCCCCTCAATGAAGTCTATTATTATTAATATTGAAATGATCAGGAGCCAGGAGTTTGAGCAGGGTTACAAACTCACACTAGCCCTGCTGCTGCTGCTGCACCCAGTCCTGGGGTTCAGAGCTCCCCTCAATGAAGTCTGTTATTATTATTAATATTGAAATGATCAGGAGCCAGGAGTTTGAGCAGGGTTACAAACTCACACTAGCCCTGCTGCTGCTGCTGCTCCACCCAGTCCTGGGGTTCATAACTGCCCTGGTTCAGGTGCCAGGAGTTTGAATTAACAAATCACATTTCTCAGTCTGCAGGGCAACTAATAAGAGTTGCTCATGCAGCTAGAAGGGAGGAACGCTTTATTTAACATCCTGGCTCCAGATCATTTTCCGAACCGGAAATTGTGACCCCCCCCCCCCCCCCCAAGATACAAGACTATGAGAGGTATTCGTGCTGTGATGAGAAGTGTGGTCAGTTCAGATTGACCAGAGGCCGGATTGCTTTGGTACCTGGTCAGTGATGACCCTCAATAGCTGTGATCCCCTGGACTGGGTGCAGCAGAACGAGTGTAGGTTTCGGATGCCGGGCAGCGTGGTCGCTGTGTGAGCAAACAGGAAGCCTGTGTCTGCACAGCGGAGCGGTGTTTTGAAGCAGCCCTGCCAACTCCTTATTGATTCCCGGGCTTTGTGATGGAGCAGCAACACCGGGAAGCCAGCAGGAAGGAAGAGGGGTCTCTGTTCGGCTTTTATTTGCGTGTCACTGAGTCAGGGCTAGACGTCACATAGGGAGGGAGGGATAGGGTTCTGAAAGCAGACGAAGAACACACAGAAAAGTCTGGGAGGGAGGGAAACAGTGTGGCTCTAGTGGTTAGAACTGAGGAGGGACTGGGAGGGAGGGAAGCAGTGTGGCTCTAGTGGTTAGAGCTGAGGAGGGACTGGGAGGGAGGGAAGCAGTGTGGATCTAGTGGAGCTGAGGAGGGACTGGGAGGGAGGGAAGCAGCGTGGCTCTAGTGGAGCTGAGGAGGGACTGGGAGGGAGGGAAGCAGTGTGGCTCTAGTGGAGCTGAGGAGGGACTGGGAGGGAGGGAAGCAGTGTGGCTCTAGTGGAGCTGAGGAGGGACTGGAGAGGGAAGCAGTGTGGCTCTAGTGGAGCTGAGGAGGGACTGGGAGGGAGGGAAGCAGTGTGGCTCTAGTGGAGCTGAGGAGGGACTGGGAGGGAGGGAAGCAGTGTGGCTCTAGTGGAGCTGAGGAGGGACTGGGAGGGAGGGAAGCAGTGTGGCTCTAGTGGAGCTGAGGAGGGACTGGGAGGGAGGGAGGCAGTGTGGCTCTAGTGGAGCTGAGGAGGGACTGGGAGGGAGGGAGGCAGTGTGGCTCTAGTGGAGCTGAGGAGGGACTGGGAGGGAGGGAAGCAGTGTGGCTCTAGCGGAGCTGAGGAGGGACTGGGAGGGAGGGAAGCAGTGTGGCTCTAGTGGTTAGAGCTGAGGAGGTACAGAAAGAAAGAAAGAAAGAAAGAAAGCGCTGGGTGGAACTTTGCTCAATGGCTAATGAACAGATACTGGACTGCTGTGTACATTTATCTCTATGCAAATGCCAGTCTTTGATAAGGCTATGTGGAACTGGCCTCCTTGGCAGACACCCAGAAAAGCATTTATAGGAGCCAATGCAAATTAGGACAGGCACTTTCCCAAACCAGCCTGAAAGCATCCCAGACAGGGGGAGGAAGGGACAGAGCAGGAGAGGGGGAGAGAGAGAGAGAGAGAGAGAGGGAGAAAGAGAAGAGTAGAAAAAGTGACAGAGTGGAGGTAGAGAAGTAGAGAGAGAGAGAGAGAGAGAGAGAGAGAGAGAGAGAGAGAGAGAGAGAGAGAGAGAGAGAGAGAAACAGGGAAGGAGAAAGCATTGTTTCAAAGAGAAGAGGAAGAGACAGAAAAAGGAAGACTTCCCCATTCATACTGAGCAGCTAAACGTGGCCAAGGCTGAATTCATATAGAAAGGTTGAGAGATCGATCGATATACACGGAGACAAGTATTCATTCATTTCCTCTTAAAAAAAATAATTTAAAAAAGGAGCCTACTTCTGTATTTTTACCTTATTCTGTGGATAGAGACAGACAAAGTGCGCACTATGCAATCTAACGTAAAACAAAGGCGCCGCTGACAGACCCACAGGAGCGACGGGGCTGTAGAGCTTCGTTCTCAGCACGTCTTGGATTTGAAAGTTTTTGAAGCGGCCAAAACTAATTTCATATGGTTGATCATAATAGTACCCTTAATAAAAACACGAATAACCTAATAATAATAATAATAATAATAATAATAATAATAATAATAATAATAAACGAGATCCGGTTGAATAATTATAATAGTAGTATGACTTTTTTACAAATGCTACGTTACCTATCGGTAATCCATTACAAAAAAGACACTTTCTGTAATAGTACAGTTTACAGGCAAATAATTATCTTGACAGGATATTAATTATAATTCATATTTTAGGTTCCTTATATCGCTTCATAAGTAGAAAGCACGTACAGTGCATCATATTTAAAATGACAAGATTTCGCATTAATAAATGAAATACATTGTAACAAGCAAATAAACAGTCAACTTATACATTTCTATAATGATATTACGCATATATACAAGTAATACAGCTGTAAAATAACATAAAATGTAGCTGTTAGCAGTCCTTGCTTGCAGACAGCAGTGCGCTCAGGAGGTTTTGCACACACACAAGAGATAGTCACCTGACAGTGCGCCGGACTTTCCTAGAAACAGCTCCGTCCGCGGCGTTCAAGGAAACAAAATTCCGTGAAGCCTGGCACCCAATTCTGGGAAGCCAGGCGGTGGCTTGGACCATCAACACAAGCTGGGAGGAAGACAGCCAAACCCGGGCTGGGGGGGACGGGGGGGCGCGTTTAGACACCGGTGCTGCTGGTGCGCGCAAGAAGAACACAGGCGCGTCTGGGAACCCATACCCAACGTTGCGTTTGTTTTTTTAGGTGGGGGGTCCAATATGAAATCTACCCCCCCTTTAGTTTGGTTTGATCGGTCATATGAAAGTCACATGTTTTATGTAAATACGATGACAGATCCGTTTCTGAGAAATCTCTGCCCGGGGGAGGGGGACGGGGACGGGGGGAGGGAGTGTCTTCTGCTTATGCAATGGCTTGTATTCTGTCTGCCTCGCTTTCTTTCATGTTGAAGTCGCTGGCCTGGTGAAGCAGGTTTCACTGTTAGCAGGGTGCGGGAGTTTGCTTCAGGGAAAACTCGGTTGTTGTCTTTTACGTTTCAGCATATAGTTTCCATGAATACCGTGCAAACCTAACATGCTGAAATGGGAAATTGCAGTCTCTTCTTTCAGACACACCTTAAACGCATTCATAATACTGTTACTGTGTGTTGTACCGTTTTGGGTGCTCCCCTCCAGTCCAGGGCAGGCTATGGGCAAGTTCTCAAGCTATAGCCAAGTTCTCAAGCTATAGCCACAGATGGTACAGTGTCTATTTCCACAGCTCTACTCTTTCCAAGGCATCAATGAGAATGTGTAACAGCATGTCAAACCATGGGAGAACATGCAAACTCCACACAGACAGACCCCTAGCCTTCAAAGCTAATTAGGCTGAACTCTGAATCAATAACACTGTGTAACACAATTTATGTTCCTGGGTAGTAAGTGTTATTTCCTAATTGCTTATGCCTCAAAAGTATAGAAAATGGCTATTATTCCCCACAAACTTTGCTTTTGTGACCAGGACAGTGATATTTCAAAATATCACTATTTCCAATGGGAAAACGAGCAAATGTGTGTCTTTTCGTTCACATAAAGTCAGAAAAAAAACAACAACATATGAATCCAAATTAACATGTATTTATACTAAAGTAATACAAAAATGACCACAAAAGATTTAGAAGTGAGTAGTTTTTCGAGATTTACGATTATACTGTAAACACGCGTGAAATCTTTCAGGTCTAAGATACAGACTGGCTTTGATGAGAATTATATGCTGCTGTACAAAATAGTTTGTTATCATCTGATCTGATCCTTTACTGAGGAAAAACCTTAACCCTCCCCCCCCCCCCTTCGTCGTCATTCCTTTGGGAATGTGGTGACGACGGGAAAAAAAAAAAAAAAAAAAACTTGAAGTTTTTAATGTATGTTTTTTTATAACTTCGGGTGAAAGTAAAACAAAACCTTTTTGTTGTTAGTTATTTGAAAAAAAACAAAACCAAAAAAAAAAAAAAAACCCCCGTGTGAAAGCGGTGGCATGCAAGCGCTAGGTACCCCAACAGGGGGGAAAGACGTGTTAATAACAAGCGAAAAACTTTTTTTTAAGGAGAAAAAAAAAAAAAAAAAAAAAAAAAAAAAAAGTTTTAGAATGAGTTTCAACTCGCAGCTGCCGTGATTCATTTGTCTTGATTACACATAATTCCGTGAATTAGGATCATATGAAAAAATCTCACCACGGTTCGCTGACTTTTTTCTAAAATTTATAGTGCAATATATATATAATTTTTTTTTTTTTTAGTAATGGGGGGATACGTTGTTTAAACACACGCATAATTGTTAATCCAAAAATTAGGCGGAGAAAACTATCGTTGGAAATCATTATATAATTTACAAAATAATTAAAAAAACCTGCACGGAAAAAAAAAAAAAGACGAGAAGGAACACCGAAGCCAAGGTAAGCATTTAAAATTTTATTTTGTTTTTGGAACAAAAAACCTATTATACCATTGGATATATTGTTGGCTTCATAAGTATAATAATAATTAATAATACAAAATGTATATTATATATATATATATATATTATATATATATATATATATATATATTTTAAGCAAAAATTCAACCTTTAAAATACGAAAAGTGTAATTTTGCGTGAAAAAAGGCAATTTTTTACTAGTTTAAACATCTATCAAAAATGTTTAGATTGCCTAAGGGATTTTGAAACGGATCTGCATAAAAATTTTTCCGTAGAACGATGCAGCAAAAAGGCATTACAATAATTCGTTTGTCCATCCTGTTAATATTAAAACAAATAAAAGTATAGCGTAATTCCTGTCACACTCACACACGCACTCATTTTATTTATTATTTATTTATTTATTTTTACATTGTGTCTGTTTTAACAACATGTATATTGTTGAGGCCCTGTAATCCCCGGACTCGAGTATTCCTTAGTGGCCGATGTTACACGTAGATCAGTCGGTGCGCCCGTTTAGGTGAAAGCGAGGAAGGGAAAGCTTTACGTTAGAGGGGGGGGGGGGGGATTTTCGTGATTGAGAGACATTGTCCCCCAAAATGGGACACGACACGCCCACCAAAGACATCGTTTTGGTTTTTTTTTTTTTTTTTTTGGTGGATCCATTTTGATTGTATTTGTACAACGACCCAGTTTGAATGGTAATATGGCTTTGAAACACGACCCACCTTTTTTTTTTTTTTTCCCAAGCGCTTTCTTTAAAACACAATAGTTCTGTTTACCCCGTGACACAAACCCTGTGCTTTCAGTTGTTTGCTAAGTCTAGTTTTAGCTGCCTGCGGGACATACATATAAATGTTCAAAGGACGGTCGAACTGTAGTTAAAAGATGAAGCTAGTCCGTCTAGTTAACAGCAGTGTAATTCCAGAAATAAAAGAAGCTGGCTGACATAGTTCCCTGATAATGTTGTGGATGCCGCTGGCATTTAAGCTGAGGGAACACAGAGCCCCTTTGCAGCTTGGAACTTGGTTTCAGGAGACTGGGTTTCAGGACACGACCAGGGGAGAGAGTCTGGGGTTTGATACAGCAAACCTCAAACTAGGTCTCCTGGAACCAGGTTTCAAGCCGCTGCTCCTGAAAAAAGTGGCTTCGTGTTCCCTCACAATGTGGGTAGAGTGTTTTGGGGGACTGTGGTGTACCGGCTGTATTTCCTGTTCGTGCCGGGATGTGATCACAGGTAGTCGAAGCAGCAGGGTCCAGGCCCGGGTCAGAACTTCTTCAACGCCTGGTTTCCACCGTCTGGTCCCCGGGGTATAGCTGAGCTGGCCGTTCTGGGCACGGTGTTGCTGGAGGGTGTTTCAACCGACGCTATGCCTCAGCAGCGCCTCGGACTGTACAGTGTGGTATCCCCTACCCAACAGGGCCAAAACTGTGCTGCGCGGAAGCACGATGTTGAAAAAAAGCGAGTGCTAAAGAGACCAACCGTTTTGAGCGAAGGCCGGGTTGGACACACACGTTTTTAAAAGCCGTGGTCAGGTGCAGTTAGAAATGTGGCTGGATATTTAGGCATTTCCAGGGTTAACGGAGCTTTGCTGAACCTGCAGCTGTGTAGAGAGATAATGTTAACCCACATGCAAAATTCCTGTTTTATTGTGAAGCCCCCATGAGAAATTACCTTCCTGCTTTTATAACTACTCATTGTTTGCTGGTCCTGTTGCCACGGGAAACCCAAAGTGAACAGTTCCCAAGCAACCAAAAGGCAAAGAATCGAGTTTTTAACCTGTTCGTTGCTGTCGAAATTAACAAAGTCAAGGGCAGGGTTACAGGGGTGGGGAATAAGGCTCCCTTGGCAGAGCAGTTCGATCCATTCCTGGTTTCACTAGGAGTTTAATAAGACACAGCTGAGCTGGTTACCTAAGATGTAGGGAACAATAACTCTGTGTGAGAGCCACAGAAACCAGAGCCGCTCTGATTGATAGCACTCACCGTGTCGTTTGTTTATTTTTTTTTTTTTATGAATTTTAGTTCTGAAAGATGTCTGGTCCCACCTGGTTGCCTCCGAGGACTCTGGGTAGTCCTGAACGGTCAGGTGTCTCAGTCTCCGCCTCTGGCCCACCCGCCTACAAACCTCCCAAGAAGTACGGGGCCTACGACCAGAACGGGGGACCTGGCGTTGGCATGGCAACCAGATACCAGGCAACAGGGCCTACAGGTAAAACAAGCCTGGGTGTGGATTAGTACACTAACCCGTCGCCTCCAGGGCAGGCTTGAGGCGCGGAGACTAACCCTGCTCGATTTTTGGTTTGAGGTCATTGTGGCTTCCGTGGAAGAAGTCTCTGCCCTGCTCCTCACTCCATTCTGGCTCAGTGGAGGCTGCATTATTGAAAGCAGCCGTCAGGGCTCAGCATTGCTGGGCAGACTTGATGCTTCAGTCAACTACTGATTCGGAGTTATCAAGGGCCCCCCCGGGGGTATACCAGGAGAGCATGCCCCCCCACCAGGGCCACGCCCAACCCGATCGGAGAGGGGAGACACACACAGGTCCTAATGAAGTGGCTGGGCAGTGTATATTTTAAGCTTTTTGTCTCTCCTCACCTTGTTCTGAAGCGAGATTCTCCCATTCCAGGTGGAATGCCGTCGCCACATGTCCATGCAGAGGATTCTGGGACAGGTGGGTTCCACCCCCTCTCCCCCGTGTCAGGAGATCACTATTACCCATCACCCCCTGCAGCGAAGGAGGAGCGGGCTTCCTGGAACCACCCCGTGACTTTTGACCTTCAGGTAGGAAGCAGTTTGACCTTCAAGTGTGAGCTAACGAAATATTCTGCTAAATCTGTTACCTGCTAGGTGTGACCGATCTCTTAACGGTCCTGTTACGAGGAAACGGGCTGGTTTTATATTCAATATTAACTTTGCAGAGGTGTGAATGGAGCTACAGCCAGGGCCTTGGGGGTCGTCCCCCGTCCCCCCCCACCCACCCAGTTTAGATCTAGT
>NC_054581.1:1298663-1308663 GCF_017654505.1 Polyodon spathula | reverse complement strand
GAAGTCCATTGACACAGGGAACGAGTCCTTGGTTTGCATTGCAAAGCTGTTCAATGTTATTTTGCAACTCTTATGAAACTACGCTCAACATGCCTTTGTATTACAGTATGAAGTCCAGTGGCTTATTTTAATTGTAGTTCTTATATCTTAAGTAAAAGAATGAAGTTCGTGTTTTGGAATTTTAATTATAAAAAAAAAAAAAAATTAAACGATGTCTATAATAAAATCGCCTCGGTTTGGTTTTTGTGGTTGAACGCTGCACTGTGATCTGGGTATTCTAAAGCATGTTAAAACATCAGCTGAATTCAGAGAATAGCTTTCCTTGGGTCAGACTCTGCGTCTCTCTAACAGCGTCAGGACAGAACGATCCGACCGGTCGAGCTGTCGTGGGATGTGAACGAAACCTGGATTCCAAAATGAGAGACAGTTTAAAAAAAAAAAAATAAAATAAATAAATAAATAAACTTAGTTGATAAGGGAGTTAGAGCTCTCAATTAAACCCTCACCTGGAATCAGGGAGGCCCTAGCCCGGGACCTACACAAAAAGGCGTGCCAAACTACACCGGTGCCTTCGTGCAGTAGAGTCTTTAATCTTGCTAGTGATCGACCTCTCAATGTTGGGGTGTGCGATGACAGTGTTAGACCGCTCTGTGCTTTAATCAGGCGTCTGAAACAACTTCTAAAAAGTCTCCTGCGTTTTGTCATGTGTGGCTCTGTGTTTCTCATTACTTTTAAATGAATTGCATGTGTGTCCTGGCAAAGTCAACGATTAAATTAGAGAAGCGCTAATTTGCATGCCAGTTCTGCAAGATTTCTCGTTCCGGTGGTTTGATTTCGTACAGACAACAAATCCAAACTCCAGAAGCAATGGGGTGTGCTAAGACATGTACACACGGCAGGATACAGTGATGCTTCAAACCTTGCCTTGAAGACTTTTTCTGCACAGTCCCATGTAAATTACAGGAGTAACTAGCCCAGGCTGTGCGCTGCAATGGGGAGGCTGCAGAACCAGCTCAGCACTCAGGAATCTATCTGTGCCTCCCTGCTCTGCAAACCCAGCCCAGCCTAGCACCCAAAGAAAGGCAACACTGTGGCAGACTAGCTGTACCCCCCCCACCCCCCTCCTCCGCTTCCCCTCCTCCAGCCCACTCCTTCTCCCCCCTTGCCTCTCAGGAATTTGCTCTCATAAAGAAACATTTTAAAATGAACTGCTCTTAGTCACAATCTCTCTTTAATTACTGTATGTATTTTCTCTCTTTGAAATACTGTAAGTCACCTTGGATAAGGGCTTCTAAGAAATAATAATATAACAATAATAATAATCTGAGTGTGTGTGTGTATGACTGTCAGTGTGGCTGTCGTGTGTGTGACTCTCAGTGTGTATCTCTGTGTGTGGTTGGCAGTGTGTGTGTGACTCTCTGTGTATCTCTGTGTGTGGTTGGCAGTGTGTGTGTGACTGTGTGTATCTCTGTGTGTGGTTGGCAGTGTGTGTGTGTGACTCTCAGTGTGTATCTCTGTGTGTGGTTGGCAGTGTGTGTGTGACTCTCAGTGTGTATCTCTGTGTGTGGTTGGCAGTGTCTGTGTGTGACTCTCAGTGTGTATCTCTGTGTGGTTGGCAGTGTGTGTGTGACTCTGTATCTCTGTGTGTGGTTGGCAGTGTGTGTGTGACTCAGTGTGTATCTCTGTGTGTGGTTGGCAGTGTGTGTGTGTGACTCTCAGTGTGTATCTCTGTGTGTGGTTGGCAGTGTGTGTGTGTGACTCTCAGTGTGTATCTCTGTGTGTGGTTGGCAGTGTGTGTGTGACTCTCAGTGTGTATCTCTGTGTGTGGTTGGCAGTGTGTGTGTGTGACTCTCAGTGTGTATCTCTGTGTGTGGTTGGCAGTGTGTGTGTGTGACTCTCAGTGTGTATCTCTGTGTGTGGTTGGCAGTGTGTGTGTGTGACTCTCAGTGTGTATCTCTGTGTGTGGTTGGCAGTGTGTGTGTGACTCTCAGTGTGTATCTCTGTGTGTGGTTGGCAGTGTGTGTGTGTGACTCTCAGTGTGTATCTCTGTGTGTGGTTGGCAGTGTGTGTGTGTGACTCTCAGTGTGTATCTCTGTGTGTGGTTGGCAGTGTGTGTGTGTGACTCTGTATCTCTGTGTGTGGTTGGCAGTGTGTGTGTGACTCAGTGTGTATCTCTGTGTGTGGTTGGCAGTGTGTGTGTGACTCTCAGTGTGTATCTTTGTGTTTGGTTGTCTAGTACAAAAAATATGAGAGAGAGAGAAACCGTACCACTGAACTTACTTCTGCTAATATCCCACAATCCATTTCAGCTGGAGACTTGAGAATTTAATGACATGGAAAAAAAACGACATACTCTTTGTTATATACAGCAGCAGCACATACTGGGAGGGGGAGAGTGAGAGAAGAGAAAGGAAGGGAGGGGTGTGGAAAGGGGGAGAGCGAGGGGAGAGAGTAGGGGAGAGGATAGGAGAGGAGGGGGAAGGGAGGGGGAGATCAAGGGAAGAGAGTAGAGGAGGGGGTCAGGGTTTGAGCCAAACATCTGGAAACTTTGCAAAGACTTCTTTTTTTGCCAATGAAAACCAGAATGAACTTAACAGAAAACAAATGTTTGAATCGTTAGAAATGAATCAAGACTGGCGCCCCCTTGTGGAGACTGGATTGATTGACAGAGGCTTAAATTACCCAAAATAAACTCTAATAACCAAACTCAGCCCCTAGAAAGCAATTCTGCCTCCTTCACACAGTCCTGTATCATAATCCTCACTGTAGACAAAAGCTTATTTAAATAGTGTTTTATTTCCTCCCTGGGGGTATCAAATCCTAGGCAGGTCCACTTCACTGAGTCAGGCAGTCAATCAATCAATCAATCAATCAATCAGACTTCCAAATAGTATTGATGAAGCAGACCCTAGTATGTTGTTGCACTAGTATTGAAGTGTGAGAAATTCATTCCTCTGTCAGGAGTGAATATAAACTGGAGGAAGTATCAGCACAGCACACGTCATTATAAACACCAGGTCTTTATTGTCTGACCTGTTTTTTGAGGTAAACAGGCAGGCCGGTCATTTTAGATATTTTTTTAAAAAATACACTTTCTTAAAAACAAACCCTTTTCACAAAATTATATATATATATACAAACAGCTGATTCAAAATTAAATAATACTTGATTCAAAATATATAATACTATAATATATATATATACTCATATATATATATATATATATATATATATATATAAATTGTTGTTGTTTTTTGTTTTGTGTGTCGAACACAGCTTCAGATAGGACTGGATTTTTTTTTTATGGATTTCTTATGATTTTTCCCTTTGTTTCAGAAAAAATCGTGTACATATACATCTATTTTTTTTAGCTCTTAAAAGTGAATACAGCAAGAGTTTGGCTGTTCCACTACACCTTAGTTTGCTTCCTTCCTTTCAAATAATTGATTTATGTTTTTATTTTTGGTTGATAATTCACAGATGGTGAAA
Source organism: Polyodon spathula (assembly GCF_017654505.1). Classification (NCBI taxonomy): domain Eukaryota; kingdom Metazoa; phylum Chordata; class Actinopteri; order Acipenseriformes; family Polyodontidae; genus Polyodon; species Polyodon spathula. The sequence continues at coordinate 1,305,174 of NC_054581.1, read as the reverse complement.
AACAGTATTTAGGTGTGCAATAAACCAGAGAAAAATAATCGTTTTCAAATGTGATGCAATATTTTTCTGCTTTAATAAATATTATGTTAAACTGTGAAATCTCTTGAAATATCTATTATTATTATTTTTTTTTTTTTTAGACAGAGAAATATAGCCCCTAAATATCGAACTGGGATAAGATGGCTCTTAAATCTGGATTGTAAACGCGATTATGATGCAGAGAGAATACAGCAGTTTAGGGTGAAGACAGTTCCTCTTGTGGCCGGGGCTCTGTATTGCATGTGTCTTGCATTTTTCCCACCCATCCTTATCACAGTCTGCGTTTCAGGAGGGCTGTACTCTTGGTCAGGGTCTCCCTGTTCCCGGGGGCTGTGTTTGGGACCCATGTTGGTCTCTCATCATGTAGCGACTCGCGGCCTGCAGGTTCCACTGGAAACGCACCAGGATGCGCTGACAGTCCTCGCGGGAACAGCGGCCCATGTAATACAAGTGCTCTGTCTGAGAGACAGAGAGAGAGAGAGAGTGTGAGAGAGAGAGAGAGAAATACACTGCACTCTCTGAGAGAGAGAGAGAGAGAGAGAGAGAAGAGGGCCAGGGGAGGGTGTGAGGAGGGTGCTGGAGCTCTCAGGGAGGGAGGGAGGGGCAGGTCTCACCTTCAGATGCTGCGCTGCTCTCACTGGGTCCCAGTTGTGAATACTCAGGGCGTCTCGACACTCCTCCAGTGTGACTCCGTGCACCGCCTCCTGGACCTGACCAATCAGAGCACAGACAGGGGGCTCAGTCACCAATCAGAGCACAGACAGGGGGCTCAGTCACCAATCAGAGCACAGACAGGAATTGGGAATTGATTTTTAAAAAGCAGTTGGAAATGAAAACCAGAAACTGACGCCGACCCTGCAGAGCACAGCTTTACTTTCAAACCCGCAGTCATACACACAGGATCCAGATTCTAGAGCAAGTTCTGGGGCAGTACCTGCAGGATCGCTGATTTGCGGGAGTCGTTAGCGGTTGCCGGGGGCCACCGTTGCTTCTGTTCCATGCCGTTGAGGATGTGGGGGGTGGAGTGAGCGAGTTGCTCCATCGCCATCAAGTTATTGCCTGGGCACAGAGCAGGCCACAGGCCCCGGACTTGACTGAGATCCGGCCTGCGTTCCCTGGGGTGAACACCCCCTGCGCGCAGCCTGACGTTGGGGTTCAGCAGGAAATCCTTGTGGTTCATGAAGTTGTTCAGAGCGGGTCGATGTTGGGCATCATCGCTCAGCCGGCGGAACTCTAGTTCTGTGGCGCCTGGACCCCGGAAGTCTGCGGCAGGTTTTCTGTGGGGCGTTAGATTGAACTTTCCTGGAGGTTTATTGTGAATATCGATCAGCGATTCCAGACTCCTGGATACCCCTGCAGAGAGAGACATCATCAGCGTTTGGACTCTAGTGCCTTCATCAGTGTTATTGAAACTAAACCGAGTCAAGCAGACCAGCGTTTGGGCTCCAGTGCCTTCATCAGTGTTACTGAAACTAAACCGAGTCAAGCAGAGCAGCGTTTGGTCTCTAGTGCCCTCATCAGCATTACAGTAGGCTTGATCAAAGAAACACTTTTATAGCTCCACAGTCGTGTTGCTCACCTGACATCATGTGCAGTTTGTTGGACCGAATCTCCTTTCTAGGTCCTGGTGTTCTCTTGCAATGCCTAAAAAAAACAAAGAAGAAAAATACAGAACTTTCAGTCTCCGTGCCTCAAGCCTGCCCTGGACTGGAGGGAGCCCCCTTTCTCTTAGGAAGGTGAGGGAGGGAGCAGTCCAGTCTCCGTGCCTCAAGCCTGCCCTGGACTGGAGGGAGCCCCCTTTCTCTTAGGAAGGTGAGGGAGGGAGCAGTCCAGTCTCCGTGCCTCAAGCCTGCCCTGGACTGGAGGGAGCCCCCTTTCTCTTAGGAAGGTGAGGGAGGGAGCAGTCCAGTCTCCGTGCCTCAAGCCTGCCCTGAACTGGAGGGGGCACAGGATTACAGAGCATTCAAGTTGATTGGGTTTGAATGGACTAGGATTAGAAAGACTAGGCTGTGCTGAGAAGCGAATAAATGGATTGTACTGAACTGAATGCATTTAACATAGAGAGTGACAAAGAACAGAGATATGTGAATGAGGAGGAATTAGTCGGCCTTGTTATCTCTTTGTACTTAATAAGAAGATTCCTATTTGGGCTGGATCTGATTATTAAGAGCACTAGATCAGCTAGTCAGTGCTGTGGTTCTAAATCCTCTGTCCTCAATACTGTTCTATGTGTCAGTCAGATAGTAGTGGAGCCGGCGCAGGTTCGAGACACTCACTCGTCAAGCTGGTCTGGGGAGCCCCAGTTCCGGTTTGCAAAGATGTCTCCGCGTCCCGTGTGCACCAAGCTGTTCCTCTGGGGCTGGCTGATCAGGCTGGCAGGCTGCAAGGCGGTGCCAGTCACCAGGGCGGCCGGGAAGGAGCCCACAGCCAGGGTGTGCTGGTTCTGACCTCGCCACTCCAACACGTCCGACCTGCGGAGAAACAAGACCTGTGAGAAAAACCCGCTGGAGCAGAATCAACTAAACTGAGTCAAGCAGAGCAGCGTTTGGGCTCTAGTACCTTCATCAGTGTTACTGAAACTAAACCGAGTCAAGCAGACCAGCGTTTGGGCTCTAGTGTCTTCATCAGTGTTATTGAAACTAAACTGAGTCAAGCAGACCAGCGAGTCAAGCAGACTAAACAGTCAAGCAGAGCAGCGTTTGGGCTCTAGTGCTTCATCAGTGTTACTGAAACTTCAAGCAGAGCAGCGTTTGGGCTCTAGTGCCTTCATCAGAAAACTAAACTGAGTCAAGCAGAGCAGCGTTTGGGCTCTAGTGCCTTCATCAGTGTTACTGAAACTAAACTGAGTCAAGCAGAGCAGCGTTTGGGCTCTAGTGCCTTCATCAGTGTTACTGAAACTAAACTGAGTCAAGCAGAGCAGCGTTTGGGCTCTAGTGCCTTCATCAGTGTTACTGAAACTAAACTGAGTCAAGCAGAGCAGCGTTTGGGCTCTAGTGCCTTCATCAGCGTTACTGAAACTAAACTGAGTCAAGCAGAGCAGCGTTTGGGCTCTAGTGCCTTCATCAGTGTTACTGAAACTAAACTGAGTCAAGCAGAGCAGCGTTTGGGCTCTAGTGCCTTCATCAGTGTTACTGAAACTAAACTGAGTCAAGCAGAGCAGCGTTTGGGCTCTAGTGCCTTCATCAGTGTTACTGAAACTAAACTGAGTCAAGCAGAGCAGCGTTTGGGCTCTAGTGCCTTCATCAGTGTTACTGAAACTAAACTGAGTCAAGCAGAGCAGCGTTTGGGCTCTAGTGCCTTCATCAGTGTTACTGAAACTAAACTGAGTCAAGCAGAGCAGCGTTTGGGCTCTAGTGCCTTCATCAGTGTTACTGAAACTAAACTGAGTCAAGCAGAGCAGCGTTTGGGCTCTAGTGCCTTCATCAGTGTTACTGAAACTAAACTGAGTCAAGCAGAGCAGCGTTTGGGCTCTAGTGCCTTCATCAGTGTTACTGAAACTAAACTGAGTCAAGCAGAGCAGCGTTTGGGCTCTAGTGCCTTCATCAGTGTTACTGAAACTAAACTGAGTCAAGCAGAGCAGCGTTTGGGCTCCAGTGCCTTCATCAGTGTTACTGAAACTAAACTGAGTCAAGCAGACCAGCGTTTGGGCTCTAGTGCCTTCATCAGTGTTACTGAAACTAAACTGAGTCAAGCAGAGCAGCGTTTGGGCTCCAGTGCCTTCACCAGGGATCTTTAATTCATTAACCGGTGTTCCAGTGCAGTCAAATAAAAGGGGAGTGGTTTATTGGGATCAAGTAAAGGAGGTGTGCTCTGCGCCGTACCTGTCAATCACAGTGATGAGGTCGTTGGCTTGCAGCTGCAGTCTTCCAGGTTCGTTGTATTCCTGGATAGCCCTCACCTCTATTGGCTGAGCCTGAAGAGGGAGGAGAGGAGGGAGGGTCACAATGCTGTTTATTGGCTTGCCTTGTGTTCCATGGGAGGTTCAGGTTGCTCTCACCTCGGTAACCAGGCTGGTGAGGGCTGCGAAGGTGGGCCGGTCCTGGGGCTGGTGTGCCCAGCACTGCCTCATGATGGAGTACAGCTCCTGGGGACAGTCCTGAGGATGCTCCAGCCTCTCTCCTTCCTGGTACGTCTTCAACAGGATCTGCATGGGAGAGTCAGAGAACCGTGAGGGGAGAGGAGAGAGAGGGGGAAAGAGATGGAGAGAGGATCCAAGTTCCATCCCTAAACCTTACCCTAACCACAGCTCCAACCCTAATCCTAACCCTAACCCTAACCCTAACCCTAACCCTAACCCTAACCCTAACCCTAACCCTAACCCTAGCCCGAGCCCGAGCCCTAACCCTAAGCCTAACCACAGCTCCAACCCTAACCCTAACCCCAACCCTAGCCCTAGCCCTAAGCCTAACCACAGCTCCAACCCTAGCCCTAACCCTAACCACAGCTCCAACCCTGACCCTAACCCCAACCCTAGCCCTAGCCCTAACCCTAAGCCTAACCCCAACCCTAGCCTTAGCCCTAACCCTAGCCCCAACCCTAGCCCTAGCCCTAACCCTAACCCTAACCCTAACCCTAACCCTAACCCTAACCCTAGCCCCAACCCTAGCCCTAGCCCTAGCTCCATCCCTAAACATAGCAGTGAGTCAGACACACCAACAGACAGACACACAGGTACCTGTCTCCCAGACATCCCCAGCCAAGGCTCCTGACAGTAGGTGAACATCTCCCAGAGCGTCACTCCGAACATCCAGACATCCGAGGAGTGAGAGAAAGTGCCAGCCTTCAGACTCTCTGGAGCACACCTGAGAGAGAGAGAGAGAGAGAGAGAGACGCAACCAGATTTAATACCCCGTGGTTTCACAGCCAACTTAGCACCTGAGAGAAGGCAGCTCAGGGCTCTGGATCAGATGGGTTCTGTGAAACCTCTCCACCAAGACTGCCCTGAAACCCAGCCTGCAATTGGAATGAGACTGATGCATTATTGAAGCGTGTTGACTAGTAGTGTTTCTCAGTGTCTCCAGTGGTCTCCTCACATACGCCCACATGTGGGCACCACAGCTCAACACTGAAGAGGCTGAAAAAGACTTGTGTGGAGTTTCTCCCAGTGTTTCCCCGGCTCTGGGGTTGAGGGCGGTTACCATGCAAAGGGAATGCGTGGGTGGGCTTTCATGACGTAGTGGTCTGTCTTGGAGTCCAGCGCCCTCATGAGGCCGAAGTCGCCGATCTTGACGAGCTCTTGCGAGGCCAGGAGCACGTTGCGCGCGGCGAGGTCCCGGTGAACGAAGCGCCGGGACTCCAGATACGCCATCCCCTTGGAGATCTGCACCGCGAACAGCGAGAGACGCAGGAGCGGGAAATCAGAGTGACGAGAGCGCAGGCAGTCATAGAGAGAGCCCAGCGGAGCCAGCTCTGTCACCTGAGAGAGAGGGGGAGAGCGAGAGGGGAATGAGTGAGAGGGGGAGAGAGACAGGGAGTGAGAGAGAGGGAGGAGAGCGAGAGGGGAATGAGAGGAGAGTGAAGGAGGGAGAGAGAGGGAATGAGACAGAGGGAGAGCGAGAGGAGAGACAGAGAGGGAATGAGAGAGGGAGAGAGAGAGGGAGAGAGGGAATGAGAGAGGGAATGAGATAGAGGGGGAGAGAGAAGGTGAGGGGAGAGAGAGGAGAAAAGGGGAGGAGAGAGGGAGAGAGAGGGAGAAGGGCAGAGTCAGGGGGTGCAGAGGGGGAGGGCTCTCACCATCTTGAGGGGCAGGGTCAGCACCACTCCATGCAGCCGGATCAGGTTGGGATGGTCCAGGGTCTGCATCGTTGTCACTTCCTGCAGGAAGTCTGTCAGAGTCTCCATCTCCTTGGAAACATCAGAGCGGAGGTACTTGACAGCCACGCCCAGCTGAGGAGAAAGCATCAGGCTGCTTCATGCTGGATAATACAATACAGCGTGATACAATACAGTGTGATACACTGCACTGCAATACAATATCTGCTGATGATAGATAACAATATAACAGAATGTAATATAATACAAGGTTGTTATTACTCTCCCCACTCCCCACTACCCTCCCTTCTCCCCACTCCCCTCTCCCCACTCCCCTCTCCCGCTGGATATCCTTCACTCCCCTCTCCCCTCTCCCCTCTCCCCTCCTCCCCCCTCTCCCCACTCTCCCGCTGGGTGTCCTCCACTCCCCACTCCCCTCTCTCCCCTCTCCCCTTCCCCTCTCTCACCACTCTCCCGCTGGGTGTCCTCCACTCCCCTCTCTTCACCACTCCAAAGCACCCGTTCCCCAGTTTCTCGCAGAGCTGCAGGTCGGACTCCGGAATGAGGCAGGTGAGCGGGCGCTCGGGTTCCGGGGGGTAGGGGGGGCTCCGTGATTGGCCCAACTGCTCTGGGCACTGCCCTTTGAACACCTAGAGGAAGCACGTGATTGGATATCAAGCAAGGAAGGAATTCACCAGCAGCTTCAATTTAATGACACGGG
>NC_054581.1:1283663-1293663 GCF_017654505.1 Polyodon spathula | reverse complement strand
AGCATTGTAAAGCACAGAGAGGTCTGGTAAAGCATAGGGAAGCATTGTAAAGCACAGAGAGGTCTGGTAAAGCATAGGGAAGCATTGTAAAGCACAGAGAGGTCTGGTAAAGCATAGGGAAGCATTGTAAAGCACAGAGAGGTCTGGTAAAGCATAGGGAAGCATTGTAAAGCACAGAGAGGTCTGGTAAAGCATAGGGAAGCATTGTAAAGCACAGAGAGGTCTGGTAAAGCATAGGGAAGCATTGTAAAGCACAGAGAGGTGTGGTAAAGCATAGGGAAGCATTGTAAAGCACAGAGAGGTCTGGTAAAGCGTACAGAAGCACTGTAAAGCACAGAGAGGTCTGGTAAAGCACAGGGAAGCATTGTAAAGCACAGAGAGGTCTGGTAAAGCATAGGGAAGCATTGTAAAGCACAGAGAGGTCTGGTAAAGCATAGGGAAGCATTGTAAAGCACAGAGAGGTCTGGTAAAGCATAGGGAAGCATTGTAAAGCACAGAGAGGTCTGGTAAAGCATAGGGAAGCATTGTAAAGCACAGAGGGGTCTGGTAAAGCATATGGAAGCATTGTAAAGCACAGAGAGGTCTGGTAAAGCATAGGGAAGCATTGTAAAGCACAGAGAGGCCTGGTAAAGCATAGGGAAGCATTGTAAAGCACAGAGAGGTCTGGTAAAGCATAGGGAAGCATCGTAAAGCACAGAGAGGTCTGGGAAAGCATATGGAAGTATTGTAAAGCACAGAGAGGTCTGGTAAAGCATATTAAAAAAACAAACCATGCTTTCACTGTGATTTATTACACCTTGCTGTGGGAAACTTTTCTAAGGATAAGTTTGCCATAATAAACCGGATTGTATTAGACCATTCTACTATGGGAAACTCTGAGGATTAGCTAAGGTGGTTGAAGGATCGTCGATGACGTAAAACTGTTTCAAACACCCAGCCATCTCTTATCAGGGTATGAGTTGATCAGTTCCAGCCCCAAGGGTCTTTTAAATCTGACCTTTAGCAGATCCGCAAGCTGCCTCCTGCATGTCTCTGTGTCTGCTGCTGTGTGTTGCTGCTGTGTTTTTTTGGGTTTTTTTTGTTATTTCGAAGGTGTTGGATGTATATCAGAACTACTGTTATTTCAGTGTCTTGAAATCCTATTCAGTGTATAGCGTTCATTTTAAATAAACACATTTTATCCCAGATAAGAATTTCGACAACTGAAACTAAACCAGTTATGAATTATTGAATTAAAACAACAAAAAAAAAACCAGTAAAGCCAACAATTCCAGCTTTAATATATCATGATGCTAATCACCCAAAACAGGGATCTTGTGCGTATGCACAAGATCCCTGTTTTGGGTGATTATAACAAAGTGAGCTGTATCATTATCATTACGTGACCATGTGTCCACTCCATTCAAAGCTGAAGCTGCAGATAATATCATTTTAAAATTTAAATGAAGCCATGCTTGGTTTTTATGTCTCATAAGCTAAATAATGTTTAAAAAAATAGTTTGAAAATAAAACTAATTACAGCTATGCTGGGAAATAACAGTAACTGGTTTATAATTATTAGTCATCTCTTAAATGATGTCCTGTCCTGTCGAGTTTGTCACAAGTTGCCGGTAACCGGCTTCCCCCCGGGCTAGACTGAGTGACACAGAGTCTGACTAACAACAAAACTCTGAAAGAGAGGCGAGGACCAGAGAGAAAAAAAAAACCCAAAAAAACCCAAAACAAAGAAACAAACGCTGAACTATAATAAGATCCAAAATGGAAAATTACCTATATGGTAACAGGGTACTGGGAGACAGTCAACATGGTTTTAGGAAAGGGAGATCGTGCCTAACTAACTTGCTTGATTTTTTTGAGGATGCAACATCGATAATGGATAATTGCAAAGCATATGACATGGTTTATTTAGATTTCCAGAAAGCTTTTGACAAAGTCCCGCACAAAAGATTAATTCTCAAACTGAACGCAGTTGGGATTCAAGGAAACACATGTACATGGATTAGGGAGTGGTTAACATGTAGAAAACAGAAAGTACTGATTAGAGGAAAAACCTCAGAATGGAGTGTGGTAACCAGCGGTGTACCACAGGGATCAGTATTAGGTCCTCTGCTATTCCTAATCTACATTAATGATTTAGATTCTGGTATAGTAAGCAAACTTGTTAAATTTGCAGACGACACAAAAGTAGGAGGAGTGGCAAACACTGTTGCAGCAGCAAAGGTCATTCAAAATGATCTAGACAAGATTCAGAACTGGGCAGACACATGGCAAATTACATTTAATAGAGAAAAGTGTAAGGTACTGCACGCAGGAAATAAAAATGTACATTATAAATATCATATGGGAGATATTGAAATTGGAGAAGGAATCTATGAAAAAGACCTAGGAGTTTTTGTTGACTCAGAAATGTCTTCATCTAGGCAATGTGGGGAAGCTATAAAAAAGGCTAACAAGATGCTCGGATACATTGTGAAAAGTGTTGAATTTAAATCAAGGGAAGTAATGTTAAAACTGTACAATGCACTAGTAAGACCTCATCTTGAATATTGTGTGCAGTTCTGGTCACCTCGCTATAAAAAAGATATTGCTGCTCTAGAAAGAGTGCAAAGAAGAGCGACCAGAATTATTCCGGGCTTAAAAGGCATGTCATATGCAGACAGGCTAAAAGAATTGAATCTGTTCAGTCTTGAACAAAGAAGACTACGTGGCGACCTAATTCAAGCATTCAAAATTCTAAAAGGTATTGACAGTGTCGACCCAAGGGACTTTTTCAGCCTGAAAAAAGAAACAAGGACCAGGGGTCACAAATGGAGTTTAGAAAAAGGGGCATTCAGAACAGAAAATAGGAGACACTTTTTTTACACAGAGAATTGTGAGGGTCTGGAATCAACTCCCCAGTAATGTTGTTGAAGCTGACACCCTGGGATCCTTCAAGAAGCTGCTTGATGAGATTTTGGGATCAATAAGCTACTAACAACCAAACGAGCAAGATGGGCCGAATGGCCTCCTCTCGTTTGTAAACTTTCTTATGTTCTTATGTTCTTAACTGCCAGGAAAGGCAAAACAGCATTTCAAAAAACAAAGTACAAGATTGTGTAACGGTGGAAATTTTGAGAATTGATCTGTTGTCCTTTTGAGGACAAGCATTTCTACCTGCATTCACACTGCCATGCTAGCTGAGGCCTACCCTAATTTTGTTAACCTCAAACGTTATATATGCCTCTGCTAATAATAATAATAATAATAATAATAATAAATAATAATAATACAGCTGTTTTGTTGTGAATCTTTCAAAGGAAATGTTTTGTTTTAATTCAGTAATTCATAACTGGTTCAGTTTCAGTTGTCGAAATTCTTATCTGGGATAAAATGTGTTTATTTAAAATGAACGCTATACACTGAATAGGATTTCAAGACACTGAAATAACAGTAGTTCTGATATACATCCAACGCCTTCGAAATAACAAAAAAACCCCAAAAAAACACAGCAGCAACACACAGCAGCAGACACAGAGACATGCAGGAGACAGCTTGCGGATCTGCTAAAGGTCAGATTTAAAAGACCCTTGGGGCTGGAACTGATCAACTCATACCCTGATAAGAGATGGCTGGGTGTTTGAAACAGTTTTACGTCATCGACGATCCTTCAACCACCTTAGCTAATCCTCAGAGTTTCCCATAGTAGAATGGTCTAATACAATCCGGTTTATTATGGCAAACTTATCCTTAGAAAAGTTTCCCACAGCAAGGTGTAATAAATCACAGTGAAAGCATGGTTTGTTTATTAATATGCTTTACCAGTCCTCTCTGTGCTTTACAATGCTTCCCTATGCTTTCCCAGACCTCTCTGTGCTTTACAATGCTTCCCTATGCTTTACCAGACCTCTCTGTGCTTTACAATGCTTCCCTATGCTTTACCAGACCTCTCTGTGCTTTACAATGCTTCCCTATGCTTTACCAGACCTCTCTGTGCTTTACAATGCTTCCCTATGCTTTACCAGACCTCTCTGTGCTTTACAATGCTTCCCTATGCTTTACCATGCTGTCTGTGCTTTACAATGCTTCCCTATGCTTTACCACACCTCTCTGTGCTTTACAATGCTTCCCTGTTCTTTACCAGACCTCTCTGTGCTTTACAATGCTTCCCTGTGCTTTACTGTGCTATCACTGTGCTTTATTGCATGGTTGCATGGTTTTGCTATGGGAAACTTTTCTAAAGGTAGGCGCATGGTCTAAGATTTGAAATGATTATCTTCCATGCAGTATGAATAGTGCATCTCCAGCACCTACTGTCCACTGTGCTAGGCACAGCCACACAATCATAACAACACAGAAAAACCCCTCGACAACTTACCTGGAACCCAAAGAAACAGCAAGACAGGCGCAAAAATGGGTCCTTCCTTAAAAAAGCAGATCTTTTAAAAGTTGGAAATAAAATATATAATATTATATATATATATATAAAATGTATATTAGTCCAGTTCTTCAGAGATTCAATAAAAAACAGGCAGCAACTCTCAGCTTTTAAAAAAAACCTGGTCTCATTTTTCTCAGTTTGTCTTCCTGCTCACCTCCCTCTCTCCTTCACCTTTGTTATTTATTCCCCTCTTCCCTCCTCCCTCCTCCCTCCTCCCTCCTTCCTCAGCTAGCGAATTCTCTCTCTCTCTCTCTCTCTCCTGCTATGTAGCTTTCATGTACAAATACAGGTGAGTCTGTGTGTCAGTTGAGATTTGAAATACCTGAACGAATTCCTGTGGTTTCACGTCCTTCCTGTATCTACAGGTGTACTTCATCTTTACAGGGATCAGGGTCAAGTGTTGACTCCAGTAGTGAACTATTTTTAAAGTGCTCGAACATCTGCTCATTTGACCAAACTAGAATCAAAACAACCAAGTTCGGTTTGTCAGATTCTCTTACAGACCCTCAATGTGTTCTGTTTTTCATTTTGTAACATCAACATGATTTTTTCTCCTTTCAAAAAAGTTAATTAAAGAATGGAGGAAACGCTTTGAAAATATGAATTAGCGGACTAGTTTAACGTCAATTAACACTGATGAAGGCACTGGAGCCCAAACGCTGGTCTGCTTGACTCAGTTTAGTTTCAGTAACACTGATGAAGGCACTAGAGCCCAAACGCTGCTCTGCTTGACTCAGTTTAGTTTCAGTAACACTGATGAAGCACTAGAGCCCAAATTCTGCTCTGCTTGACTCACCCCTTATAAACACGTCCCACAGCAAAAGCTCCGTTTCGTGACACTACGAGTCACGATATTTAGTGTCGCTATCGAGTGCATTTAAAAGCATCCGGGAAAGCATTGTAAAGAATAGCAAGGTCTGGTGGTAAAGCATATTAATAAACATGGCAAACCAGGGTAAACTAGGGGAAAAACATGGGGGAAATGTTCAGCTATATCTTGGCAAACATTTCTAAGGGACTATCCCAGCAGTTTTTGTAGTATTCAGTGTGATCCTCCGCTCCCTGTCTCTGCTGGTCTGAGTAAGAACTGGTTAGACTTGTTTGGTTAGCTTGCCTATCAACTGAATCTGTTTACGGTTTTTGCTCTAATAATGAACTCTGACACTCTTGTAAAGAATGGCTTCTTTGACCTCTGTAACCTTGGGTGTCTCAAGTTCAGTAAAACCAGGGCTGCAAATAGCTTTGAAAATTTATTCCGAACTATTTTGAAAGTTTAATACCAGAGAGCCTACCTGGGCCTAAATTATCAAACCCGCCCTTATCACCAGACTGTATTGAATTAGCTGGCTCTCAGATCCCCAGTACAGCACTGAGTTCTCTACACTAGACTGTATTGAATTAGCTGCTCTCAGATCCCCAGTACAGCACTGAGTTCTCTATACTAGACTGTATTGAATTAGCTGCTCTCAGATCCCCAGTACAGCACTGAGTTCTCTACACTAGACTGTATTGAATTAGCTGCTCTCAGATCCCCAGTACAGCACTGAGTTCTCTATACTAGACTGTATTGAATTAGCTGCTCTCAGATCCCCAGTACAGCACTGAGTTCTCTACACTAGACTGTATTGAATTAGCTGCTCTCAGATCCCCAGTACAGCACTGAGTTCTCTACACTAGACTGTATTGAATTAGCTGCTCTCAGATCCCCAGTCCAGACTGAGTTCTCTATACTAGACTGTATTGAATTAGCTGCTCTCAGATCCCCAGTACAGCGCTGAGTTCTCTACACTAGACTGTATTGAATTAGCTGCTCTCAGATCCCCAGTACTGAGTTCTCTATACTAGACTGTATTGAATTAGCTGCTCTCAGATCCCCAGTACAGCACTGAGTTCTCTACACTAGACTGTATTGAATTAGCTGCTCTCAGATCCCCAGTACAGCACTGAGTTCTCTACACTAGACTGTATTGAATTAGCTGCTCTCAGATCCCCAGTACAGCACTGAGTTCTCTACACTAGACTGTATTGAATTAGCTGCTCTCATATCCCTAGTCCAGACAGCGTATTCAATACAATTTACTATAGAAACTTTTTTTTAAATTATTTTTTTTAATAAGAACAAGCGCCCTCTCGTGGTAGTGGGTGTGCATAGCACATTAGTTGAAAAAGTACAGTGTTGGTCAATCCGGGTATTTTTGTCCACACCCGCATGCTGTCAGTATATGCGATACAAAGTATACAGGACAGGTATATATATATACACAACAGCTGCCAAATAAATCCATACGTGTAATCAATCCACTGCTTCATGACGGCGTGTTTCTGTGCGACAAACGACTTGGTAACCATTGATCGTGGCACTTCGAATGAATCTCAGAAAGTCGAGAAACAAGTCAATTTTTTTTTTTTTTCTGAAAGATCATGCGTACATTTAATGGTCTGAAGTATTTTAGAATCGGGATATTTTGGGGTGAAAGTTTGTTTAGCTTCAAAGAGCCACAGGATGTTTATAAACTGGATACACTGTTTTAATTAAGGGCTGCTGCAGGGTACAGCAGGGTACAGCAGGGTATAGGAGAGTACAGCAGGGTAAGGCAGGGTACAGCAGGGTAAGGCAGGGTACAGCAGGGTACAGCAGGGTACAGCAGGGTAAGGCAGGGTACAGCAGGGTAAAGCAGGGTACAGCAGGGTAAGGCAGGGTATAGCAGCGTACAGCCGGGTAAGGCAGGGTACAGCAGGGTAATGCAGGGTACGGCAGGGTATAGAAGAGTACAGCAGGGTAAGGCAGGATACGGCAGGGTACGGCAGGGTAAGGCAGGGTACAGAAGGGTAACGCAGGGTACAGAAGGGTACAGTAGGGTACAGCAGGGTAAGGCAGGGTACAGCAGGGTAAGGCAGGGTACGGCAGGGTACAGGCAGGGTAAGGCAGGGTACAGCAGGGTAATGCAGGGTAACGCAGGGTACAGAAGGGTACAGTAGGGTACAGCAGGGTATAGCAGTGTAAGACAGGGTACAGCAGGGTAAGGCAGGGTACGGCAGGGTACAGCAGGGTACAGCAGGGTATAGCAGGGTAAGGCAGGGTACAGCAGGGTAAGGCAGGGTACGGCAGGGTACAGCAGGGTACAGCAGGGTATAGCAGTGTAAGACAGGGTACAGCAGGGTAAGGCAGGGTACAGCAGGGTACAGCAGGGTACAGCAGGGTACAGCAGGGTAAAGCAGGGTTACAGCAGCGTGTCCCTTACCATGTAAAGTTCAAGCAGTTTGGTACCTCATGGCGTCCATACCGTAAATGTCGTCCAGGTCGTTACAGCAGGGATACAAGGGCATGGGTACAGTTGTCCCATGCCGTCCATTCGTATAGTCATATCGCACATTGGTTGTCCAGGCCGGGTCCCATGCGTTTACAGCAGGGGTATATGTCGCAGGCGTTTATCCCATGGTACAGCAGTCCCATAGGGGTCCAGGGTACTTTGGTGGAGTCCCTCGTAGCCGTGTAAGACAGGGGTAAGGCAGCAGGGTATAGCAGTGTAAGACAGGGTACGGCAGGGTAAGGCAGGGTACAGCAGGGTACCGCAGGGTAAGGGGTACAGTAGGGTACAGCAGGGTATAGGTGTAAGACAGGGTACAGCAGGGTAAGGCAGGGTACGGCAGGGTACGGCAGGGTACAGCAGGGTATAGCAGTGTAAGACAGGGTAAGGCAGGGTACGGCAGGGTACAGCAGGGTACGGCAGGGTAAGGCAGCTCTGCAGGTTACTCACAGTGACCACACACAGCACTATTCTAATGCATCAACTCCAAACCCAACACTAACCCCAAAATGATTAATAAATAAATAAATATCGAAAGAAATAAATATATAAAAGAAAGAAATCTGCAAAACGTGCAAAACAAAGCAGGGGGTTACAAAGGGGGGGGACGGGGGGTGCGAAGCTCCCCCCCCGCCGTTCCCTACCTGTCGTGACGTGAAAAGGACGCGCGACGGAAGAGGCCTGCTTCGCGGAAAGAAGGCGCCGGGGTTCAATGAATGAGGCGGATTTAAAGAAGCTTTTTTTATTTATCTTTATTTAAATAAAACGAAAAAAAATTAAATTAAAAAAAAAAAAAAAAAAAAAAAAAAAAAAAGAAAGAAATAAAAATCAAGACGCTGCGGCGGTCCGGACCGAGCGGTGAGTGGAAACCCCCCCCGTCCCCTTTCCCCGGGGTGGGGTGGGAATCAAACCCCCCCGGCGTGTGCAGCAGGCCAGCGGTCTTTAAGCGCGGTGTGGGAAATGCGACCCAAAAAATAAATAATAATAATAATAATAATGAGCAATAAAACACCAGCTTAAAAAAAATAATAAAATACGAGGGCAGGAACCGCGGCTGCATCTTAAACCCGCGGAGAAAAGACTTGAACAAATTAAAACAAAAAACCCAAAAACAAACGACCCAGCCAATGTTTTTGTGCGTTATCAAATAATAATACCAAATGCAAAAGCTGGTGCTAGAGTACCGCTCGGGTCGGCACCGGTGTGCATTTTTATTTTGTAATGTGTTTTTATGACTTTGTCGTGTTCGTTTGGTACAGTGATCTGTTCCTTGGCTGCAAAGAGCCGCTGCTCTTGTGGAAATGCCTGACTCCATGTGTACCTTTTAAAAAAAGAGGATCGTTTTCCATATATCTCTGCCATTTCCTCAAAACCTTTTTTTTCCCTAGGCACCGCTTCCCAAGTAATTTCCCTGTAGTTTTAATCCTTACGAGAAAAAAAAAAAAAAATTCCCATTTTGTAGCAAATGAAACCACCTTTTATTTTTAAATAAAAAAAAAAAAATAAAATAAAATCACAACACAGTTTTCGATTGGTTATATTTTATTTTAGGAGGCTGTGTGGCCCGGTGGTGAAAGAAAAGGGGTTTGCAACCAGGAGGTCCCAGCTTCAAATCCCGTCTCACTCACTGTCTGTGACTCGAGTTGAGACCCAGTCTTGGTTAAAATAGGCTCCTGTCAACAACCAGTCTGCTGACTGGTTTCAGCTGGTAACATGACCCACAGCGGAGGTGACCAAAGGGTTAAAGTGATAACTTCCAGGAAGGCAAGGCAAGCAAACTGAGAACTTTGTTTAGTACCAGTGTGTCTGTTTTTAAAATGAAAATACTGAGAGGGGAAGGGGGAGGGGGGTAGTTTTGGACACAAAATTAAATATATTTTCCATTGAAAAATGATTTAAAACCAAAGTCCTGTTTTATGTGACTTTGCAGCAGCAGAAGTAGTTGATGCAGAGTTCACCCCCTTGTCTCAAAGTCCCTTTGGATAAAAGCATCTGCTAAAATGACAAAATAATAGTACAATTTTTTCCGTATCTCTCCATATAAAGACTGTGTTTTTTTATTTTTTATCTGTCTGTCCCCATGTGAGGTTGTCATGCATAAGGGCTGCACTGTGCATCTGATGAGACCTGTGTAGCAGTGCAAAATGGGTAAACTTCATGCAACTGTCGCTGGCTATAATTTGAATCAAGGCCTTGATTCTTTCTTTCTTTCTGTCTCGCCCGCTGCAGGCAGAGGCGTGGTCACACCGCTGTCAGGGACGATGCGAGACTGCGG